>NW_008595480.1:0-22090 GCF_000691845.1 Merops nubicus
AAAAGAGGAAAAAAAAAAAATAAAGGAGTATTTGTGGGGAAATTTTAACACACAAAAGCATAATCTGTAAAAAACACAAAGCCAAACATTTCAGGGTTTCAGAGTCGACAGAGTGAATATTCCCCACAAAATCAAAAGCAAGTCTGAAATCCCCAGGAGGCTTTTCACACGCTTCCATTCCGGGTTTCGTATTGCATTTTCTGGGCAGGGGGGTGGGGTGTGATTTGTTTTTTCAGTTTTTGTTTTTTTTTTTTAACACAAAACTATTTTCAATGGGATTTTTGGTTTTAAAAGAATGTTAGTCTAGCTATAAACCGGAACAACTTGCATTTTTTTTTTTTATTTTTTTTTTTTAAAAAAAAGTAGTTCCTTATGCCCTCAACATCTCTAAAAACTTCAGGAATGGTTTCACAGTCACCCCTGCTTTCAGAACAGACAAGACAAACAAGATTCCAAATTCCATATCGCATTTACATGCTTCACTGTGCCACAGGTCATTTAATCAAACAAAACCACCAGAAAGCATTCACTGTTTCCAAGCTATATAAGCACACTACCAGTGAAAGTCATTTACATATATTTTGCCTGCAGAATTAGACTGTTCATAAGCATTCAAACTTATGATGCTGGTATGAATCAGCTTCATACACTTTGCTGAGGCATCATCAGGATTCACATGAACACACTGGGAGAGTGGCCAAGAGAGCCACTTCCAGGAGAAGCTCTTCATAAGTCTAAGTAAGCCGCACTACTCAGGATGTACAAAGATGGGCCCTTTAGTTCACATGCCCATCTGGTCTTCTCTGCTTCACAGTGGACACCCCAGAGTGAGCACACAGCAAGCGAAACACCAGCTGTACTCAGTTTTTCTTTAGACAATCTTAAAATTACTCAGCTTGAAAGCTGTTTTGTTTGTCTTAACTGTCTTCAAACCAAATCAAAAATGATCTCTTCAGGAAGACTGGAATTGCTCCAGAGATCTTTTTTTAATCTGGGATCCCAAAGCTGGTGTAGTAGAGGGTGCAAAAACTGAGACCCAAGCCAAGAGTTCATCTGCACTGACTACAACTAATCCAGAAGAGTAGAGCCAAGCGCAAGCCGATCCCAGCTATACTAGCTGCTCATAGCCCCTCGCTGCTGAATTAATTCACTAAACCTCTCCTCCACATGAAGTGCCAAGCACGTGGCTACATCCTGGATCTCCTCTCAACTCTTGGTGCACCGTACTTTTTACGGCTATAAAAGGCACTTTAAAAGAAAACGGAGACTGAGAAAATGAGCTAAGTCAGAGTATAAGCTGAAGCCAATTGCCTGGATCGCCTCTTCATTAATGAGATCTTAGATTAGAGTAATTCTCCCTTTCCCTTTGGTTAAGCTGTTGGTGTGCCTTTCAAAAACATATGTTCTGAATTTCTGGGGTGCTGAGTGAGAAGAGCAATGTGCCAGAATTAAGCTGTCCTTTACAACAACTCACTTAAATGTAAATGTGTGGAATACTGAAGTCAATCTTCTAATTAACACTGGCATCATTACTAGGAAAATGAAAGACTGAGTTGGCAAGAAAACTTATAAACAATCTTTTATGTGAATAATTAAGCTATAGCTAAGCTTGCACTGGAACCCTTTTATCAGCCTCCGATTACAGTTACCAGCAAAATGCCTCTCAAGTCATTCAACATACTGCAGTTAATACAGTTCCTCTAGACAAAGAGGCAAGACCAGAGCTGGTAGAAACTAAACTAGTACATCACTACCCTCAGTGCCAAGTTATTTCCATGCAGAACCCATCCCACACTGTTTAAACAAATACCCATCCATACCATCTGCACCTTGGGGCAGAAAGGTCATGACTGGAGGTTTTAAAAAAATCATGCTTTTCTGCATTTGTGTTTATTTGCCTGTGAGTTACTAATGAATTAAAATATCTGGGGTTTAATACAATGTTGTAAGTTATTATTAAATATTTTTATTTATATAAAGACAGATATTTTCATGGTTATTTTATTTGTTAATGAGCTTCACATTGCTGTCTACTTTACACTAAAGACATCTTGCTAAAGTCCGTTAACAAATAGAAGCAAAAAGTCTGCCATTTTAGGAGATATTAATTTTGGGTACCCAGCACAAATACTAAGATAAAGATTCAAATGCACATTTATGAGATTTTGTTCAATGTGTGCTAATGTGATTTGATAAACCTTACTCTATTTCCCTTGGAAGCAGAAGTTGTAAGGCTGTTTACTACTCAAGCATGAAAGTTATACACAGGAAATACAGTGATTTAGGATTGTGTGAGGGAAGTATGAAATGCTGTACAGCAAATTTAATTAAGCAAAAACAAATAACCAAGTCAATTTCAAAGAAACAGTCCATCAAATATGGTCCAAAACTAGATCTCACAAAAGGCATCCCTCTAGATATTTTCACAAATACTGAACATTTTAGTTGCAAGAATTTCCAGACAAACTTTAACCATAACTGTCCTGTTATGCACACAAACCAACTTGTGCCATTTTCCACAAATCCTGAAGAAAGAGATTACTATTACTTTATTCAACTAACTGAGCTTCATGAAATGCAAAAAATAAACACAAAACCTACAGTGGAAACTTGATTAAATGTTTAAATCCTCAACAGCTACAATATTCACAACTGAATCAGTAGGGTGAAAAGACAGCACAAGAGCCAGAGCTCATGTAACCTAAGCACAGTTCCACTGGAAGCATTAGAGAAGCTCCACTGGAGCTACATTCATTAGCTAAGGCTGTGAGCTATGACTTCAGCATGATATTATCCCCATACTTAAGTCACAGTGAGGATCAAGCACACTCAGAGCAATCAAACAATAAATGGCCGAAGTCCCATAAGACTAGGAGCACTGCATACTACCAAAAAAGGCAGTTTTGTTTCCACTACCCAATGCTGGAAAGATACAAGCAATCAAGAATGCACAACTGGAGTCTGTTAAGACGCTCAGCAGTTGCTGTAATGACATCTTCATGGCCAAAACCAGAACTGTGGGGTATTTTGGTATTGTTTGACTTTGCTTTTAAGTGTTTGCACTTGTCTGGATGTAGATAAAAAAATGCTTTTTAGGACTGCAATCTCCAGCAATTTCTGAGCCATCAGGCAACTGCCTGCCAATAATACAAATGCCAAAAGCATTTGACAAAGGAACACAAAGCACAAGCAATGTCATGCAGATGGATTTTGGAACCAATGGCCAGAAAGTGTACCAGAAAACTTCTTTCAGCTGGCCAATATGAACACGAGTGCAACTTTTTCCTGGACTTGCTATTATCACTTGCACCACCTCTGTTTCATGTCCCAGCCAGAAGTAGTCTCACCCATCCCAGCTACAAGCAAGGAGTACAGCAGAAAAATCTACCAGCTGTAAACTGTGCTATCTGTAAATACCCTGAAGGCCTCACAATTGGCCTTCACTGCACAGGCACTCTGCTGGCTTATGCTGAACTCCTTTCTCACCAGCAACCCAGATCCAATTCTGCCAAGCTGCTTCCTGGTCAGCTGGAACCAGTGCGCATGTGGGGTTATTCCATTCCTGAAGCAGGACCTTGCACTTGCCCTTCTCCCATTCTCTCTCCTTCAATTCAGTCTAGGCTATTTGGAGCAATAGCAATATGCCATAAACCCCACTGCAATGAGGCAAAAATAAATCCAACTTTTGTAGTAGTGGTCCCAACACTAGGGTTTTCCCAGCGCTTACAAAAGATCATTTACTAAACAAGCTTTCTCAAACTCGGCTCAAGCAAATGATCCTGTGAAATGGCAGCCTTAAACTGGCATCATCACTCCCCTTTCCAATAAAATCCCTTCTGTCACAACAGAGCCAAAAACCATAGAGTGCTCCAGTTAATCCAAAATTCTTGTATTAGACCTATTCTACTGAATGCTTGGTGCGGGCAATACTGATTTCACAATAGAGCCTAAAACATGTAAGTTTTGTGAGGTTTTTTTTTGTTGTTGTTGCTGTTGGGTTTTTTATTTATTTTCTTTTAATGGAGACAGACACAGAGCTGCAGAGAGATTATCCAAATTTAAAGTACTACATGCTCCTCTTCCATTCCTCTTCCCCCAGAAATACCATGTAGATGGCATTACTTCTTAACACATTTGGGCTCTACAGATTCAAGGCAAGTGTGGGTTCTCCAGTGAAATCTGCAGTGAACTGCAGTCATCTGTAGCCAAAATTACTTCATCTCTTGTTGTCCTACCCATTATAGCCTTTCTAGTTCTCCCCAATTGTGTCTCTGCTTCCTAGAATGAAACACACCTGCTTTGATTCCCTGCATTTCTCCCACACCTGACCACTTTTCCTTTTCCATACTTTTGCATTCAGAATTGCCCAATCGAATGAAGATGAAATGTTCTCAACATTCATCTGGCAAGTATTTCAGAGAATAGATCTGAATCTTAAGGCTAGACTTTGAGCCATCCACTTTGAAAAGAAAATTAAAGCTCTGACTGCTGGATTCAGGAAGAAAATACATCTCAGTGGCCACAAGTATGTTAAGGTTATTGCCTTTTCTAAAAAGGCAGCTGAGTTGTATTCTCTAGTTGGTTTTAAACTGACAAGGCACAACTGGAGCATCACTTGATCACCTATATTAAAAACAGGAGGAAAAAAATGAATCCCTGTAACATACCACAAAAAAAAGGTCCATAAATGAACCCTAAATAAACAGTTCCAACAGTTCAGATACACTTAATAAAAATAACATTTTTTTTTAAATGCAAATCAGAATCATATTCCTCTCGTCTACGAGAAATGCCTTCCCTTTCAATGGATTTGCTAACTTTTCTTGATCAAAGTCACACAGGCTGTCAAAATTAGGTCTCAAAAACTAATAAATTTATCCTATTCCCCCATATCACTCTGCAACTGTTGTTGCGTTGCAGACTCCTGCATTAGCTACTTACCTTGGAAACAAAACAGTCTGCTATAGCCACAGGATCATTTTCACAGTTTTCCAAATCTTGCAGAAGTTCACTAAAATAAAGAACAGGAAAAGGAAAGACAATTATGCCACACCTTGAAACAGACACGCCTGTATTTTTGGAGCCAGTCAGTGCTTCATTCATGGCAGTGATGCCCAAAGCTCTTAATGAGGCAGGGAGTCCCAAAAAAGGGAAAAAGAATCCCTTTGATGCCCCTCTTCCCTCTAGATGTATAGTCGATAGGATTTTTTTTGTTTGGAGGCAGAGGAGCACTCTAAAGAAATGCCATCACAATGACCATGGATTGATCTCCTAAGCAAAGCTGAGACTCTTCCTTCAGATTGATAGCTCTTCTACTACACTCATAATGGTGTAGTCAGATATTTATATAGCTTGTGCATCAACTAACACAATTCAAAATTAACACAATTTAAAGGACATGGAAGCACATGCCCTGTCTTATAAAGACTTTGTGTGTTCTAGGAGCTTTACTTGACTGAGGAAGATGAGGAGCTGGCCTGAAACACACAGGTAAGACCCAGGAATGCTGTAAGGTTATGCAGGGAGAAAATAAAAATGCCAGCTGGAACATGAATTTCCCACTGCTATGAAAGACAACAGAAAAATGTTTCTATAAATACATCAGCAACAAGGAGGGCTAAAGAGAATCTCTATCCTTTATTGGATGCAGGGAGAAACATAGCGTCTGAGGATGAGGAAAAGGCCAAAGTACTTAACGCCTTGTGCACCTCAGTCTCCAACACTAAGACCAGCTGCTATCCAGGTACCCAGTCCCCTTAGCTGGAAGAGAGGGGCAGGAAGCAAACTGAAGGCCCCATAATCCAAGGAGAAGTGGTGTGGGAAATGCTGCTCTGCTTAGACATACACAAGCCATATGGCATCCACCCAATGGTCCTGATGGAACTGGCAGAAGTTCTCACCAAACCATTCTCCTTCATTTATCCGCAGTCCTGACTAGCTAGGGAGGTCCCAGTGGACTGGAGGTTAGCAAGTGTGACTCCCATCTACAAAAGGGGCTAAAAGGAGGATCTGGGAAAGTACAGGCCTGTCAGTCTGACCTTGATGCCATGGAAGGTTATGGAACAGATCATCTTGAGTGCCATCATGAAACACATACAGGACAACCAAGGGTTCAGGCCCAGTCAACATGGATTTATGAAAGCGAGGTCCTGCTTGATGAACCTGATCTCCTTCTATGACAAAATAACCTGCTTAGTGGATGAGGGAAAGGCTGTGGACGTTGTCTACCTGGACTTTAGTAAAGCCTTTGAGAGTTAGCCACAGTAACCTCCTGGAGAAACTTGCTGCTCATAGCTTGGATAGGCATAATCTTTGCTGGATAAAAAACTGTCTGGATAGCTGGGCCCAAAGAGTTGTGGTGAATGGAGTTAAATCCAGGTGGTGGCCGGTCACAAGTGGTGTTCCTCAGGACTCAGTACTGGGGACAGTTCTCTTTAATATCTTTATCAATGATCTGGATGAAGCAATCAACTGCACGCTCAGTAAATCTCCAGATGATACAAAGCTGGGTGGGAGTGTAGATAAGCCTGAAGGTAGGAGGGCTCTTCAGATGGATCTGGACAGGCTGAATCAATGGGCTGAGGCCAATGGTGTGAGGTTCAACAAGGCCAAGTGCCAAGCCCTCCACGTGGGTCATAACAATGCCAGCCAACGCTGTAGGCTTGGGCACAAGTGGCTGGAAAGCTGCCCAGCAGAAAAGGACATGAGGGTGTTGATCGACAGTCAGCTGAACATGAGCCAGCAGTGTGCCCAGGTGACCAAGAGAGCCAACAACACCATGGCTTGTATCAGCACTAGTGTGGCCAGCAGTAGGGAAGTGGTTATGCCCCTGTACGCGGGCACTGGTGAGGCTGCACCTCGAGTACTGTGTTCAGTTTTGGGCACCTCAATACAAGAAAGACATTGAGGTGCTGCAGTGTGTCCAAAGAAGGACAAGGAATTTGTTGAAGGGCCTAGAGAACAAGTCTTAGGAGGAGTGGCTGAGGGAACTGGGGCTGTTTAGCCTGGAGAAGAGAAGGCTGAGGGGAGACCTTATCACCCTCTAAAACTACATGACAGGAGGCCGTAATGAGGTGGATGATGGTTTCTTCTCCCAACTAACAAGAGATAGGACAAGAGGAAATGGCCTCAGGTTGTGCCAGGAGAGGTTTACACTGGCTATTAGGAAAAATTCTTCACTGAAAGGGTTATCAAGCACTGAAACAGGCTGCCCAGGGAGCTGGTGGAGTCATCATCCCTGTAGGTATTTAAAAGACATGTAGATGAGATGCTCAGGCACATGGTTTAGTGGTGGATTTGGTTGGTAGTGTTAGGTTTGTGTTTGGACTCGATGATCTTAAAGGTCTTTCCAACCAAAATGATTCTGTGATTCTACACATACAAGAAGAGGGATAATAATCCCACTCAAGAAAATTTTTCTACCTTTAGTGAGTCTGTTCACTGAAGAAAAATGACTAGCATGGAAAAAGTTTTCTGGAGGGGAATATAGAAATACTACACGCATAAAAATAAAATTTACTGAGAAGATTTTATATTTCTTACATGCCAAGCAGGAAATTAACTAAATTGTAACAGGACTAGAGCAGTAAGAGAGCATGGTCTCTATTGTATGACACTCAGTTCTCAAAAGCCAATTCAATGAAACAAAGAGTTCAAGCAGAAGAAGAAAAAAACATCAAAGGTCTCTCCTTGATCCAAACAGTCTTACTGAACACTGTATTTTAAAATGAGAGAAGAAATTGAGTTTTCTGCCAAATTGTTCTCTGATAGAACTTTCCTTCCCCCACCCCCTTCTCATCAGATGATTTTCCGTTCAGGGCTACTTTTCTCCCATCTCACAGCTGGTTCCCTGAATAAATTTCACATAAGAGTTGCTGAGCCTGTATCTAGGAAACTACCCTTTTCCCCTCTAAGCAGGCACAATTTCCCTCTGCAAGTTAGAAAAGGAGTAAACCAGAAAAGTTTCCTGACTTGTTCTTTGCTTCTCTAATTACTAGAGGAAGGAAGGGGAGAAATCAGCCATCAGTCACAAGGAACAAAGACAGACAAAGACCTTAGGTTCAGTGGTCACAGTCACTCATTTTGTATCATCACCACACCATTTTAAAACAAGACAAGTATTTTTCTCCTCTGTTCTGATCTAAATTGGAGCAAGAGATGGTAATGACAGGAACATCAGACAGGCAATTTTAGTGGAATGGAAAGACGCAGGGAGGAAACAGCAGGGTTTGTCCTCAACCCATGATAAAAAAAAAAAGAAAAAAGTAATGGTTGATGACCAAGTCCTGTGCAGTCTAGCCATAAGTGCTAAAGTAACAGCACATCTGAAAAACTTCATTCTCTCAGTGCTTGACAGAATACAACATTCAAAACAAAAATGGACATAGCAGGCACAGTCTGGATTTCATGGTAGAATACTTCCACCATATAAAATTCCGGAAAGTTAATCTGAAAAGTCCAGACTTTCAATAAAAAGAAAAAAATATCTATCAAGAGAAATTTAGCTTTGATGTAACTTCACTGTCCCAAAAATCCTATGGCTGAGACTAATTTCTTTCCATTCAGAAAAAAAACAAACTTTTCCATTAAAGGTGAGCTCTTACAGGCTTTATAAAGGCTCCTCCTGACAACAAGCCAGCCCTTACTACCATGAAGCTTAGAGCACAGGAACTGCTGAACACAGCAGTTACAGAAAATGGCCCTGCACTGTATTCGTGTGCTTCAGTAGTCACTGGTGGACAAGGATCGTGAAGGATGACCTGGGTCAGAAGTAGAAGTTTCAGCTGGGCCTCTCCCAAGATCATCTGAGTAGTAGTAGCAGTACTAAACTTGAGCATGTTTCTCTGCAGAGTTCCTATTTCAGAATCAAGTCAGGGTATCAGGTGGAGAGTTTATCTTAAACTGACACTAGAAAGAATCTCAACAAGAGAAGCCAGGGAAGAAAGGCAGCAAATGCTAACTTAGAGAATACTTCCCCCTTATGAATAAATAAATTAATAGTGGGGGAGCTTTTTGCAAGAGTAGTAGTAGGACCAGTGGGCCAGTATATGGTCAGTGATTCTCCTTTAAGAAATAGCTTTCTAAAAAGAGATCATAGTCACAAGACTATCAGTTACTATCCTGACCATCATTTCTGCCATTCAACACCTAAAAATTTTCAGTAGTTTAGCTAAGACAAAATCCAGTTTACTGAAATGAAATTTCTCAGATCTATACGAAGTCCAAAAAACCCCAAGACTAAAACTTTTGACCATTGATTAATGGTCAAAGTTGAGAAAAACAAGGTAATTCTTAAACTATTAAAAAATGCTCACAAAAAGCATCTGAAACTACTAACACAGAACTGTCAAATGGACTTTTTCAAAAGTAAAAATAAATAAAAACGCTCCAGAGTATGTTTAGGACCCAGAATCGACATGCCAAGTTTCACACAGGAGGGAACTTAATCCTTGAAGCTATACTGGGATCTACAATGACTGTTCAGTCTTAAAAGCTCATAATTTCCATGCAGAATTTTAAATTAGAAGGCCTGAAATACATCAGTAATTTACTAGAGGCTTTGGACAACTTTCCACTGAGCTTTAACCACTGTAACATACCTACATACCTATCTCTAACATCACCCAAAACACTTTTTATTATTTTCTTTTTTCCTTTTTTTCATTTTAACCCCTTCAAATATTTTTTGCAACTCAATTATTCTGTATGATGATTGATCATAGTTGAAGTTATTTTAATGAGGTAATATTTGCAATAATGCCAGCTAGCAAGTCTGCCATTTCTCTAGCTTTTCCAGTATCAGAAAATATAACGGTGGGGACTGGTGGGTTTTTTTTTTCCATCCTGTGACTGCTAAGAAGCTGTAAGCTCACAATCATTGTCTCATGGCTCTAAAACACATGATCAGGTTACCACTATGTATTTTTCATTGTTACACACATTTGGTCACATCAGTTGTGTAGCCAAAGGAGGACACAGCAGCCTTCCAGTGAAGTGTATTCCCATTACTCCGCAGTAGCTGTTTTAAGTTTCAGAAAAAGATTTTAGATTTCACCTTTGTCCCTAAGTTCTGAATAGATCCATCCCCACTCTTCCCTTTGATACTGAATAGACATCCCAGCAGCTGAAGCACTTTAAAGTAGCTTCCCATGATAGTGGAAAAACATGGAAAGATGCTCTTTTATGCTTGTCCTCCACTTCAGAGTCCTCTTTTGTGTCAATTAAATTACCTGTTCTTCAAAGAACACAGTAGTTTGGGAGATATTTTATCAACAAGCAAAGAGAGCTCTTACAGGAGTAATGGGATACAAAAGACATGGAAACTTTACATCAATGTATTTCTTGCATCAACTGAATATTTAGGTTTTCCTTAAATGCTGAATAATTTCACTATTTTTATAATAACAGAGAATTCAGACAAAGAATAGTAGCATGCTCTGAAAGCTACAGATACTGCAGATCCTACACAATATAGTACTAGCCATACAAGCAAAAAATTTTACTTCAGGCTCCCAATAAACACCAGAATCCTACCTGTGAAGTTTTAGACAAGGCTGCAAAGATATTGAACATAAACCTTCACTAAACTGGAAAGAACTCAAACACAGTTTTGATAAATTAATTCAGGGAGTCCCTAGTAGTATAAAATACTACCAAAGTAGTGTTTTACTACTACCAGATCTAGGCGGTGTACACTAGTTCACAAAAGGACCCAATATAGTAGGAATAAAATGATGTCTCTGTAGTAAGGCAAGAATTTCATTCACATGGTCTTGCACTAGGCTCTGTCAGGGCACAGGGAAGGTTAGGCTTAAATTCATGGAAATATCCAGCATGAAAACAAGAAAAAAGTAAATTGAGACCATATTTGATTCATAAAATAAACAGCTAAAAAAAAATAAATCTGATCTCAGCAAACCAACCCCACTGAGAATCAAAGAGAGGCCATTTCTCAGTTTATCCATCTTGGCTGTATTAAAGCGATAAAAGAGTATTTGCTTGGCTTGCTCCCTCCCCATTAACGGATCCTATTGAACTGTTTTCATTTAGTTAAATATGAACTTACCTGTTGAAATGGTAGATATCTCTTATGTTTCCAAACAGGGCTGATCGCTCTTCTGTCCCCAGGGAGAGCTTGGTCTGGTCAGTGATACAGTCGAGGTAGTCCTACAAGAGAAATGAGAAGAAGGCCTTCAGATGTAAATGGAGCTATGTTTTATTGTACAAGACGAGTCTCTCTGTATCAGTTTCACCTTATTATTACAGTAAAGCCTTCAGCAGCCCCTCTGTGAACAGTCACTCTATTATGAAAGGTAACAGTACTTACCTGTTCACTGAAACCAAGAAAACAACAAAAGACTGCACACTAAGTTATAGCCCTTAGGTAGGATAGTCAACATTCCTCTTGCTACTGATACACAAATGTATTCAGGTTTCCTTCACAATGACAGTTTAATTGATGATTTAACTGGCTCAAAGACAAAAGAAATGTAAAGGTAAGAGATTTAAAATGTAATTTAATGCAATCTTAGTAACTGAAATCCTATATAATGAAGGGAATAAAGCACACAAGCAACACAGGCTCAGGAGAGTAACCACTGTAAAAACAAAAACAAAAACAAAACAAAACAAAACCAAAAAAAAAAAAACCACACCACAGCCATTGGTTGTTTTGGTTTTTTTAATCATAACAAAACAATGCAGAGTTTGTAAAGAACAGCTCACAATGTGTATACATGCATGCAATTTCCAACCACACGTACAGTTACATTGCAAATTACACTGCTATATACTCTACCAAAGATTTCCTTTCACATTTACAAGAGTGATAGCGTGTCATCCAGGCACTTTAACTGAATAGGAACAAGACAGCTAGAAAAACCTCAGATCAGCAGTGTTCTGAGAGAACAGCTTTTCCATCTCTTCCCTCGCTTTAATAAAAGCTCAGCTCCTGAAGCGTCACCATTCATTCTGTTGCTGCTGCAGTATTACAGTTTCTCAGATAAGGGGAAAAAAAATCCAGTAGGCTATTTAACTAGCTACAACTCAAACTGAGAAACCCAATGTGCTGCCACAGTCATGAAAAAAATCTTCTTGAGGATGGAAATAAAGTAAAAGTGAAAACAGCTGAAACAATGTGAAATAAAATAAAATCCCTTAGCCTGGAGCTAGACAACGTGGTGTGGCAACCTCCCAAAAGCAACACAGCATTCCATGGTGCCACAAGGAAAGAGCCCTGCAAAACATCATGAAAACCACGAAAACTTCTAAGATATAACTGTTCCAGAGTCATAAAGAATAAAAGTACTGTAGAACACATACACTGGCCAAGACTTATTCTCTGTGTAAATCCCATGAAGACATAGGGTTTGGACCAACCATGGATCTGATATTTCAATTTTAGGTGCTCTCATAATGAAAGTTAAGAATTACAGAACTTGGGCAATATCCTCATCACCACATCCTTCTTTCCAACTGAAATAGTGTCAGCAGAGTCACAGGTGTAACCAACATTCAGGTTTAGGTACCAGTAGGCTTCCCTGTACCCTTCCTCCTATCCTAATGCTCAATAATCTACACTCTCATCTCCCACAAAACTCGGTATTTTTTGCCAAGGGAAAGCAAGCTAGCCTATTCCAAGGCAAGCTCAGTGTCTTTAAGAGCAGCAACAAGCAGCAGGGGGCAAGCAAGCAGGCTGGTCCCCAAAAAGCCATCTCATCTCTTCTGTGATAGCATCTAATGTACTCTACCTTCTCCCTCAGCTGACACCAGCTTCCTAGTCCAAGCCTGTCCCTGAATGTATTTGTGCAGTAAGTCATTGAAACTGCCTCCCTGTGACTCCTTGAACTTGTCTTTGGCCTTTTATTTATACTCAGAAGCTGCAGAATAAAAGGTTCAGGATAGTGAGGCAGACAGGACTGCAGCAAGGAAAATGCTAGGTCAAAGGCAGAAGTACATGATAGATTCAGGGCTACTCCATTGATGGCAGTAAATAAATAAGCTTTTCTGCCCAGTAATACAAATCTGCATATAAAAGTAAAGAACAGAAATAAAATTGTGGAAGAACAGTGGAACTTTGATCCCCTGAAAATATTTTTAGCACTGCAAGAACACTGCAGCACCCTGAACTGCTACGACAGGGTAGATTGCAGAGGAATGGAAATCTTACAATAACTCACTCCATACAGCATATTTATTGAATAAAGAGGAGTTCCTTTCAAATCCATTCACCTCAGCTGGAGCTTGAGTTTCTTCAAAATAACAAACCATCCAGAGTTATTTCCAGTACTGTATACAGTGTTACAAGCATGACCTGGTTTGTGCTCCTTTTGGCCTCTTATCCCAGTTTTCCTCAGTCTTTTACCAACCCCTAGTAAGAAAGAGGGAACCAAGTACTTTCTAATGTTCCTGCCAAGCAGCAATCTGCAGGTGCTTTGGCAGTTCTCCAGCATTCCCGTAGTGCATGCCAGTATCAGGTTGTACCACACACCCACAGCTTGTGCTCTCCTTTGCTAAAAGTTCTCTAAGACTGTGCTTCAGGCCTCCTTCTCCTCTCAGCATCAGAACAGAAACAAACCAGAAACTAAGACTTAGATTTGTGCTTAGCTAGAGTAAAGGGACAGTGTTACTTGTTCAAAATACTTGGGATTCAGCAGTGCCTTGTACCTCCCCTCATACTGTTCAGAAATCACACAGAATTTGGGGACTGCTTTCATGTTTAGCTTCCTGGTTTTGTTAACATCGCGGACTGAAGGCTTGTGCAAGTCTGACAGCTACAGACATGTTTGTGTTGCTGTCGTACGTGTGAGCAGATACCTGAGCTAGACATTAGCTGCCCTGACGTGGCACTGACAGCAGGGTAGTCACAGCAGCTAAGAGCATCAGATATCCATGTTTATACGAAGGAGGTGGATATTGGACGGTCTTGACACAGTGGCGTGGTGCAGCCCAGGCACAGCGCAGCAGCACACCGCTTGCACTGACTCAGCAAGTGGGACCCTTCTGGTTATACTGCTTTGTAGAGTGTGTGTGCTCTCATAAAGGCTTCATGAACTCACCCAGGAAACAGATGCAGTATTGGCATACAATGTCCTCTGCAAGGACAACACCACGGGCAGATCAAAGCTACCCAGCCATGAGGTTTTTCCTAATTATTTCTTAGCAAATGGTACTTTACCCTCATGGTAGTCACTGCAACCTCCTGCAGCATATCAACAGCTGTTATCATCTGACGCTATAATGAAAGGTTTGGAGCTACAAGATAACAGGGCAAGCTGCAACCATAATGACACAGTGCAGAAATCAATGAAATTTATCAGAACAGAGTACTGGCCTTATTCACTTTGTTGCTAGTCAGCATCTATAGACCCTCTTTTGGCACTGAATGATTCGTTTATAACCTTTGCCCTTACTGGCCTTTTATTACTTCTCTGCAGGTATGACAAAAACATTTAACTTACTTCATAGGAGAGGGGAAAAAAAAAAAAAAAAGCCAGTCTGCTTAGATTGATTTACGGAGTGAGATTTACTCTAAAAGTATTGCACAATTTTTTCATCCTATTTCCTGAAACTCTCCAAAAACTAGAAGAGTCTTGCCAGACTGCCCTGCCTTGTTGAGTTTGATGTTCTCCCCATTAGTCTTTCATCACGCTAAATCCATCAGAAGGAATGTCTGTTAGAAACTGCAAATCCTGACTACCGTCTCCTCCTTCATAATCATACAATAAAGATGTCTAGAGGAACAAAATGATGACAACACTAACCTCAGAAGCTAAAAAAATAACTATATGAATTGGTAAAGAGAAGAAACTGTCAAGAAAAGTACAAAATGAGCAAAAATATCTTCACATATTGATTAAACTAATCTTTTCCATGACAAAGCTTTAGAAACTAAATGCAAATTAATGGGACATTTTCATCTAGCTACCCAGGTTTTCTTTGAAACCAGACACACACTTAGCTTTAAAAACCAACCACAGGCAGAACAATAGTAAATAATAAGCCAGCCATTACTGTGGGAATGTTAAAATTATACATTAAAATGAACAATGGTAATGCTTAAAAAAAAAAAAAAGTTAAAAGCCACACTGCCTTGTAAAACAAGGATCAATTTTTATCCTGCCCTGCAAGAAACATATACTACAGAAATTCTTAGTAATCCCTTTAAAGGGTAGGACAGTAGATGAACGGAAATCACCAAAGATAAGCAAAATCGTTGAAAGAGCAGCATTGTTGCATAGGTACACCTTTACCAAGAGGCAGGCAAACAAGACACTAGAAATTTGATTAAATATTAAAAAAAAAAAAAAAAAGAAAAGAAAAGAAAGAAAAACAGAAGTATTCTAGTATTCTACCCACCAAGAAATTTTGCGTTCCAATGCATAAACACGGGCTGCAGGAGAAAGCAAAGCTGTTATATGTCTTTGGACTTTCTGGACTTAAGCAACATTCTCTTTGGCTCAAGAGCTGAGGTTTTCCATTAGCAAAACTCAATCTCTGACCAAAAAATGCTTAAAACCAGGGACTTATCAAAACTCCAATGACTTCTAGTGCTGCAGCCTGAGGAAGAATATGTAATATTACAACAAGTAGGATCTAAGCCAGGCAGTGTCAAAACATCACTCAGACCCTAGCTTTCTGATACTCCCTACACTACTAGTAAGGCAGCTTTTATTCCTAGATGCTGTACCATACTCCTGGCCAGATTTTTTCCTGACTCCCCTCTGAGCAGCACAGATGCACACAGACTAAATCAGATGGCTGTGCAGAAGAGGAATCACCGAAATGGCTCAGCAGCCTTGGCCACCTAAACACAACCTCCACAGCATTTTGAGGAAAAGGTCGGAGGCCAGAAGGAAAACATACCATAAACTGGATCCTGTTTGCAGCCTGCTAGCTAGAGCCATGCTGACCAATCTACATATTTGAAACCAAAGAGAAAGTTGGGCAACAGGTGTACAACAGAATAACTGCTATAACACACTCCCCATTGCTAATTTTGGCAATTACATATGTAATCATAATACGTACCAATTCCCCTTTTGTCTGTCATTTGTTGGTTTTTGGTTTTTTTGTTGTTGTTGTTGTTTTTTTTGTTTTTGTTTTTTTTTCCTCCCCTATTCTTTTTTTCTTATTATTTTATTTATAGATTTATCTGGCATGTACAGCAACATACTCTGAATGCCTTGTGGGTCAAAAAATAGCGTATTATCCACAGCAGGTGGCCAAGGATGTTGAATTCTGGACAGAGCAGCTCACTGCAGCTCTTTTCAATTATTTAAAGGACAGCTACAGCCTGCAAAGCAAAGGTACAGTTGTAAACCAAAATATACTTTGCTTTTTTTGCTCTGGCTCCTTTGGCTATATGAGTCCAAGGACTGATTGATACTTTTTTATACTTAAAACACAAAATTATATTTGTTTTCATCAACTTAGAATCATAGAATCCTTTAGGTTGGAAGAGACCTTTAAGATCATCAACTCCAACCATTAAGCCATTAGGGCTCTAAAGTCCTCTGCTAAAACAGATCAGAATCTGTCAGGGTTGGAAGGGACCACAAGGACCTCTCTTCCCTCTAGGGCTTCATCCCACGAGGCTTTGGCCAGCAGATCCCTGAAGCGATCAAAGTCTGCACGCCCAAAGTCCAGGGTCGTAAGCCTAGAATACATTCTTCTAGCTGCCCTGCGGATCTTAAATTCAAAAGCTTCATGGTCGCTGCAGCCAAGGCTGTCCCTGAGCCTCACATTGGTCACCAGCTCTTCCCTGTTGGTGAGAACAAGGTCCAGCATAGCACCTCTTCTGGTTGGTTCCTCTACTATTTGGAGGAGGAAGTTGTCATCTGTGCAATCCAGGAACCTCCTGGATTGCTGGTGCCTAGCTGTGTTGTCCCTCCAGCAGATGTCAGAGTGGTTGAAATCCCCCATGAGGACTAGGGCCTGTGACCACAAAACCGCTTCTATTTGCCTGTGGAGGACCTCATCTGCTTGGTTCTGCTGGTTGGGTGGCCTGTAGCAGACCCCTACAGTAACATCACCCTCCCCTGGCTTTTTCACAACTTCTGTGATGGAAGAAGACAAGCTCTCTATTTAGTGTGTGTATGCTGTAATCTGCATCATGGCTTACTTGGAGACACTTGTAGCAAAACATTTAAAAGGCCAAACTTAAGCTTAACACATTGCTGACTGCTTTCCTCCCCTCATCTTCTCTCTTCCGTATTCTTCCTCTTCAGTTCCCACAACCAGTCAAAACTGGTCCCATATCTACAGGCAGCCTCATGTTGACCAAACCCATCCTTCCCTTCTCAGAGTGAAAATGCTTGCCCAATTGCTCTTAACAGCATTTCCCAATTCCCATCCCATGTGAAAGCCCTTGCCATTTTCATCCCTCCAGAGACAGTCTGGCATGTCCCCACTTGTAAGGCAGAAATCCATGCCTGTCCAGATAATTAGTCCCCTTAACCTCCTGCTTCTGAAACTCCTCTGTAGGAGGAGAAGTGGCAGCAGCTTTGCTTCAGTGTCCTACCTGTATTTATTAACAGAGAGGGGAGAAACTTTACAAACGCTCTTTGATGTGATGGTGAGAATTTGCTACCTAGCAACAAGTAGCTCCAGTCCCCATAGGAGTAACAAAATCACTAGCCCAGGCCGTGAGTAACACAATCACATTGACATACAGGAGGCTAATACAGCTAAATACTAATAGGCATATTTGTAACTACAGATGCATTTTGAGTTTTAAAAAATCAGAATCATAATTTATTTCTGCTACAAATGTTCCATGTTCATGATGCCAGTAAATCCAACTTCAAAAGATGCTTGCATTGTTCACCATACAGTTTCTCTACACATAAGGACAGAAAGTTAAATAGAGAAGGAAATTTGTGCAAGCATGTCTTTCCACTTTCTAGTCCTAGTGAAAATAGTGGTGTTGGGAGTGGTATTTTGTGGTGGTCTGTTGTGTTTATTTGGTTGGATTTTTTTAAGACATCTGAAGCTGGAAAACCCTCACACTGGTCGAAGCACAGACAAGTGTGAGAGATCAGCACCTGTCTGGGGCTATGGTCCTGCCAGCAACCCACAGCCAAAACCAGGGTCTTTCTAGGGATAATACAGACTTGTAGATGCAGGCTCCTCTGCTCACTTCAGCAATGGGAGCAGAAAGCTCCTGGGCTCCATGCACTTCCTACCCGCCTTTCCATTTGCTTTCTGTCCCTCACTACCTTCTCCATAAGACTGCTACTTGTTTGCTAGCAAAGCTCTGCCCCTGTGGGAAATGGCTCTGTCAGGCCTCACAGGTGGGCTCCAAAGCACACACCTGTGTGTCTGCAGAACACCGACCCTGCCATGAAAGTCGAAGGGTGAAGGGAATACCTCCCACCACGGACAGCCAGCAAGCCATCAAACAGAAACAGTCGAAATAACCCATATGCTTTATACAATTTGTTCCCAGGCATGATTTGCAACTGATTTCTTTCCTCTCCAATGTACATACAGAACAGCAGAGTCTCTGAACTGCAAGAGGCCACCTTGCTGGCATCAGTTCTCTCCTCAGGCCCTGGGTGGAGGAAGACAAACTGTGCTTATGACTCAACTTCCACATGCAGTCAGCTCACACACAGCCTGTGGGCAGCAGCAACAAAGCAGGTGTGATCCAGTAAGATGATACTTGTCTGACTGCATGTAGAAAGGGCAAAGATTGATGGTGAGACCACTCATGAGAACCCGGTATGAAGGATGACTAAAAATAGAGAAGCACATTTCAGTTTTCTTTCCACTGTTTAACACTGCAGAGTAAGGTGATAGTGACAGACTTCTCTCTACACTTTCCACAGTTAGGGGTCTGCAGATAAGTCAAAGTTAACAGTATTAAATTCTACCTACAGAAAAGAAGGGAAAGAAAAAAATATTTTTTTTTAATGTAGCCATTTCTGAGTGATATATTTTCAATAATCAGCATGGCTTCCTCACCTATATTGTAGATGTTAAAACACTGTCCCATTTACAGATACTAAGGACTGGAAGCAGTGACCCCCAGTAGGTCCCTTTGGCTTCATCCACATGCATAGAAAGCCACACAGGGAGTATACATCTGCCCAAATTAGCAGTGAGGAATTCCTGAGGCCTAACGCTATGTCTTGCACCTCTAAGACACATGCTTTCTTTGGTTCAGGCTGCCTTTGAACAGTTGTGCCCATGTAGATATAAGCTGGGGTTGTATACAATGTCAGAAATTTCTATGGCATGTCAATGTCAACAACGTAACAGTCAAGAGGTCTTGTCACAGGAGTTCCAAGTTGTCAGAGCACAGCTACATCTGGGAAATGAACTGAAGCATTTTCCCTGGAAAACTTGGTCAGTGAGAAGTCCCTTAATACTCCCTAGGCTGTTGCACGGAGTTCATCCATAGGGTCACTGGTCTAGGACAACAGCCTCACCACTATGCATGACTGGGAGACAAGCAGCGTAACTTTCTGCAGCTGTGGGTTTCCCTCCACTGCTTTAGAGCCTTGAGCCTCTAAAGCAAGCTCTGCATCTTGCCCCTGCCCTAGTGTCAGAGGATGCCCTCATCGGCTTTCAGCACTGCCCTACAGCTCCCTCCTAGGACTTGGGTGGAAGGAGGCCTGTGTCCTGCAATGCCCACTTCACCTGTTCAAGGGGCTGACGTACCCTCTTTCTTTCAAGAAATCAATGCCTGATTTCTTCTTCTGTCATTCTTGTCCCATGAGCCATTTTAGCTGGAATGCCGTGTCTATGAAGCTCTCTGGAGGGCCAAAGCCTGCTACCAGCTGCTCCAGTGTTGAAGTGCCAGCCCACTTGGATGGACCGCTTTCATGGAGTTTTGCCTTCTTCACTGAAGTGAAATTTTGCTTTAATGAAACACAATCAAAGTTCACTAATATTCCACTGTTAAACTGCAGGAATTTCATGCTAAAATTTCCCATTTTAAAAAGACTCTTTGGAAGTCAGGCTGTTAGTCAAATCAAAATGTAATTTGATAGAGATGCACTAAAAGCACTTATAAGATCAAACTGGGATTAATGGATTGCACACAGACAAGTCCCCTAAATTGTCCATCATATGTGAAGACAATATGAGTAAATCACTGGGAACAGAAACTTGCATGTAACCACGCTTAGACACTTCAGCACACTAACTCACTGAAGTTGTAACCCGGTGATTAAAACCATGTCCCACACCTATCTTCACATGTCAGCCAGCATCCACCTTCTAAATCACAGCTATAGGAATTTTTTCCCAGAAGCTGGCACTCAGAATCACTGCTCAAAGGTGCAGTAAGAGGCAAGTTCACAGCGCAGATGGAGATCATGGGACGATAATAAGTGCTATCAGTAGTTTAGTGACATTTCACTGAAGACCTATGTGAGGCCACCATCTATCCGACTTCCTGAAGTTAAGAGGAAACAGTATAAATAAGCCACGGTAATGAGGACAGCCAAATGAAAACATTAAGCACTAATTCAGATGTCAAATGTTTTAAGGTTCCTAAGCAGATGAAGTGCTCTAAAGATTTCTAAATCTAAGCCTGCAACAGAGGCTTGGCATCATTGGTGTCAATCATCATCACCATTCAATAACCTAGAGCTTTTTTAAAAGTACCAGCTGAAAATGTTTAACAATTATAAACTTTCAAAAATTTATCTTTAAAGTTCATCAGGACATACATAAATTAATTCTCACAACATGGCTTATAATGGTCTGATTATAACCTTGTTGAATAATAGTTAAACAAAGCAGAGAGAATTAAGGCATTCTTAGCTTTTGAATGCGTTAATGAGCCAGGAAGGGAACCTGAGCCTTGTGCTATAGACCCTTACCCTGTTAAATAAACTTTCCCCAATTTGCAAGGCAAATGAATGTTAACATTTTTTAAAGGAGATCTTGATATGCTTGCAAGTTAAACAAGATGTTTCAGAAAAGAAATGTTAATTTTAAGACACAAGAAAGGAAGCTGAAAGGGTCTGTTTCCCAAATAACGAAAATGCAAACCAAGCACAGAGGATAACATTTGTGCATATCCTAAACACACATTTATCTTACCCTTAATAACCACATGATTCTCAGAGACTAATGCTTGACTCTTATTATTAATATATGGACAGTAATGAAATGGAAGCTTATAGTAGTGGGTGGTTTGCAAGTGAAAACATTTTAGAAGTTTGCAAAATGGTCTTCTCACGAAACCACAAAAAATAGCAGCTACCTCCACACCTTAATCTGTGGGAGTGGTAAGAGCAGAAAAGAGAGAGACTGCTATGTGGTTTGTTAAGTCTTCAGGTGTGAAAAGTCATGGATTACTAGAAGAACACTGTTCACTGACAAATAAAGTTTAATTAATGATATAACAAATTTAAAAGTGGCCAATATTTCCAAGGATCAAAACGGAAATGGTCAAAATAAGCAAATAAAATTCCAGAAACCACGGTCTGGATGGCAACACAGAAATTTGTTTGGCATTAAGATATCACTTCCAAATTTTGAAACTTCTTTGCAGAAATCTCAACCATTCTGCAACAAATATATCACCTTATTAAAACATTTATGAAAGCTGCACCTCTTCTCTCCTGCCGCTCAGCTCTGTTCCTCCAAAGTTTTGCTGTCCACCCTCCACAAACTTGGTGCTCTCCCAGGGCTGCTGCTCTGCTCTGTTACAGCTCCTCATCCCCTGCCAGTGAGCAATAGCAAGCCCAGAGGGCAGAGGTGAACAGATCTCTCTTTTGCTACTTTCTGAACTCCAGAAGAGCTCTATATATTGCACTAACTGGGAACCCAGCCTCAGTATAGTCACCCCCTGCCCACCACCCACACTCTTAAATGGGGCATTCTGTATTTAACCACATCTTGCACTTGCCTCCCCTCTCTCAAAAAAATAAAACTTCCAGAAAATAATATTAACTTTCACCCTTTCATCTAGACTCACTGGCAGTTAGAAAGCAGGTAGGAGATTGCAAACAGCATGGTTGAGGGATTTACACCCTGTTGCAAGAAAAGGGAGGACAACAGCAGCGGCAGCCAGGCTTTTTGGCAATCCTGCAGCTCCCTGGGAGAGCGGTAGTCCAATCATGTAGGTTTG
>NW_008595480.1:22121-111304 GCF_000691845.1 Merops nubicus
CCCATTCCTGCAGCTTGTCTCCCACCCAGAGTTTGAGAAAGGCTCATTGGACATTTATAAACAGCTCATTTATTACTGCAGTATAACTCACTCTTTCAGGCTGTCCAAACACAGAGCTGACCTTAAAACAAACACAAAGTTATGGCTATATATATTTGTGCAGTCTTAATGTATGCAGTCTCATCCATAGGGCAAAGCTCTGCAATCACCTGACAAAGACGGTCCCTGTCCCAACATGTTTCTACAATCTAGCTATAAGATAAGAACTATATGCAAAGTAAAGGTGGAAGAAACAAAAGGCAGTGCTGACACTTTTTTCAGTGTCTTTCAAATACTTGGGAACTTGCTGAATGAAAGAAATTTATGAATGTTACCAGCAGAAATAAGACTGAAGTGCCGATGATGCAGATAAGAAAAAGCACACATCAGTATATTTAACCCTGGCTTTGTGTTCCTCCTGTGAGGTTAGTTTACAAACAGTTCCCTTTTCATGCCACAACATAAGCCGTTGCCTTTCACCACATATGTAGTTTGCTACCTTACTTCTGCTTGTTTGCAACACAGTATATTTCTGTTGTATAGCTACAAAACATTATTTTCCAAAACCCAGAATTCTTCTCCTGTGCCCCCCCAAAAAAACGTTTTTGGGTTTGTTTCTGCTTTTGTTATGGTTTCACTAGAGGGTACATGAAAAAAAAAAGCATCCATAGCTGGCAAAATACTTTCATTCAAGATCTTTGGAGTTTCAGGAACAACCTCATATAAAACTATTTAAGACACAAACATGAGCAACAGTTTGTGTATACTTCCATCATTTTAGGTTGCTTTAGGATGCTTAATATGGCTCACATCCAGGAAGCAAGAAGTCCACAGGGAAAACGGAACAGTCCTACTGCATCAGAAGAAAGAATGAAAGAACCTGCTTTGCTTTAGGTATTTCTTTAAGAAAAACCAGAACAGCTGTTTATGCCTGTTTGGCAACATAGCCAGTGGTGTTCCTAAATACCTCTAATGGATTATGGTCCTGATTTTTTAACAGCAACTCCATGAACAATACAAAACACTAACATTCTCCAATACAGTTGCTTCCAAATTTATTACAGATTTTTTAAGTGGAACATTCTTCTGTTCCAATTTATACTGTAACTCTGTTTAAACTTCATGGACTTCAAGAAGGCCTCTTAGGTATGTACAGAGATCCTCAAGCACAATTTTCTTTTGCTATCATATCTAAATATTAACAGAGAAACATGTTCCTTGCTTTTAAGCCAATGCCTTCCCTGAGGTGGTCAATTACAATTTGACAGAGCTTCCTTAATGGATGAGAACAAGACGCAGTGCAAAAGTTCATGAGCTCAAAAGTGCATCACATATTAATCATAGGCAAACTTATCACTGTCATGATATCAACATTTGCTTTGCAGGTAATTTAAATTGGTCATCCAAATTTTCTACATGCATAAAGAATGGTCCCTAGTCAGAAAGCACAGAATGTGTGCTAACCTGCTTGTAACTGCTTTTTAATATCTTAACAAAACAAATCTCCAAGAAGGAATAATCTCACATTCAATATCTATGTTTTACTTTACATCCAAACTAAGCATCTTTTCCTCTTTGTATGAGACGGGTTCTGCAGTTGGCCCTAGAGAGGAGAGCCTGTTTCTAAGTCATCATTGTGTTCATAAGGAAATTAAAAGTAATTTGCCTAAAAAACATGCACACATCATCTATGTTCTCTCTTCTGTGCTGAAGATTTAAGACAACTAAATAGATTATGTCAGCAATCTATCATACAGACTAGACTTGCAAACTTTCAGTGTCTGTGTGAAGCTCAGGTATTGCTCCACAGCTTTATAGTTACTGATACAGCATCTTAACCTCTGGCCTTAATGCACTGGAGAAAAAATGTTACTTGTGAGAGCACACATCACTGCTCCCTGTATTGAGAGAAATAAAAGTGATAAAAAATCAATACACTCTGATGATAACAGCAGTGCCAAAAAATCAGCATCTCTGCTAATCATACAGCTTATTGTTGGCAGGTGCTGGAATTCTGGACCCTGAAACAGAGCTATCTCCTAAAGTAGCATCTTCAAGTGCAATCTGAATGTATCTTCCTCAGGCATATAGGCTAGCAGCCATAGAAAAAGAGGTTGGAAACAGAAATTCAGTATAATGTGGGAACAAGCATTCTGGGATGCCTTAGCTATACTGGAATTCCCATCTTTTGAACCTAGAAGGAATTAATTTTCTCGTGGAAAAGACTATCTGAAAACTCAATGCACAAGCAGCTATGCTTTTACTAACACACCACAGGAAGTGACAATGTGCACACGCAGTCTTCAGAGTCGTCTTTTTAAATAACTGCCTGAAATGTAGAAAGAGACATCCTCTAACCTCAGCACTGGGAGACAGGAAATAATAAAACTCAGATACCAAGTGTCTCTCATGAAGGGCTCCCCTTAAGCATTGATGCCACAACACATATTTACTGCAAATATCCAAAACTTTCACCTACAGGGCTTCTCCCACTTACCTCACCCTAGGGTATATAACTTGAGACCAGACCTGATCATCTTGGATGAAGTTTTCCATGCCAGAATCCTGCCTCCCCACTGAGTTGTTTTAGAAGATTTCAGCCAAAGCATTCCCTAAGGCCTTTTTGAGAAAGAACACTCTTTTTTTTCCTTTGCTTGTGTTGAAAAATTTTGGTGACCTTTGCCCTGAGGAGACAAGCACCTCCAGGCTAACTAGCAGGGACATGAATCATACCCTCACATCTCAAGGATGGGCAGTAGCAGGCTAGAGCATAATGAAGACTTTGCTTCCAAGTATATGCCTTTTGCTGTCTTTGTCCAAATCTCCACATATTTGACCATTTTAGGGAGATGGTGGGTGTGGAGGAGAGGAAGGGGAAGAAACCCCTCAAATTCACATATCCCCAACAGGAACTTTTAGCAACAGTCCTTCGCGTGTTTCAGCTCAGGCTTCACAAGGTCTTAACCCACAACTGCCATTCTTGGATGCTACCAGTCAGATCTGGTTCAGATTGCTCTCCTTGAAATGCTGGGGTCTGAACCCTGAGCCCTGAATTAAGGTTGACATATGGGTGATTCCCACAGCCCTTCATAAAGAGGTGGTGAGTTTGCCTTATAGCTTCCCCCCAGGGTGCGGCCGGCCCTGCAGGGAGAGCCAGAAGGGAAATGAGCCCCAGGGGTCCCGCATTGAGTTGACAAAGGTCAGGTGTCTGCTTGGGGATAAAAGCCGGGACCACTTGCAGGGAGTCAGGAGTGTCTGTCTGTGGAGTGCACTCCCCAGAGCTTCCTGGTTCAGGGCAGACCTCCTGACTCTCCCTGGAGCTGGGCCCTGGTCTGTTTAGACCTTTGTGAGCATGGGCTGATCAGGTGAGAGTCACCATGTGGGCACCTTTCTCTTATGTATTTAACTGGCTGGTCTGCCTGTTTCCCATGCCAACTGTGGGCAACCTCGGGTCTCTGTTTGTACCACCTGTTTTGGGCAGAGTCACATCTTTTGTGGGATTGTTGGGGGTGGCATCGATCATGTACGAGCTGGTTGACCTGTTTGTACCCCTGGCAGTCATTTATATCATAACGTTTTTGTATACAATACAGTTTGAGTATTGGATTCTCTTCCTGCTGGTGCTATCTTTTTTGTTGGCCCTGGTCATTGGCAGAACACTCCTAAAGCACGAGCTGCGAAAAGGTTGTTCCTGTGTCTTGGTGACTCTCTGCAAATCTTGCGCAATGTGGAGAAGCCTGCTGTGCAGTTCCAGGGGAGAAAAGACACAGAGGAGTCCTACAGAAAGATGGGAAGGAAAAAATGGGAACATAGCTTCATGGACACCAGAAGATGAGCAGAAATTGAGGGCATAAAAATGAGGAATGGTAATGAAAATTTAAGAAAAAACAAGCTGAACAAAAAAACCCAAGGTATGTAGGGAGAACTACAACAGACCTGGCAGAAAACTGTGACAAGTTATTAAAGAGAATGTCTTTAGACTTGCCAAGAGACATGTAGAGAGATCTGGAGTCAGCAAACACAACAAATATTGGAAAGAGAGACTAAAGGGATGAATCATATGATGAAATGAGACAATATGGACTGGCAGGGGATGAGGATGGGATTTACTGAGAGAAGACTTAGAACAGAAAGGTGGGGATACTGACATCAGAAGACTGCACAGAGGAGAATGAGACTTTAAAGGTAAAAAAGGCTTGAATGAGGAATCTTAAATAAAAAGAGGGGCAGGGGACAAGTATCTGGAGAGGAAATGGGAGAATGACTTCAAGTAGTCCAGTAGGGATGGTTTAAAAATGGCACATTTGGAGTGAAAGGGTAGAGGAACTCTTTCACATGAAAGAATTCTCCCAGATTTCAGATGGGGTTCAAGACTCCTGAAGTTTCCCCTCCATTTACGTTGTGACATATTTGTTGAAATGGACTGACAACGCGTGCTTCATTCCCCTCTAGTTACTGTAGAGATGCCAATGGCTTTTTATTGATATTAATTTACTGATAGGAGTTCTTACATCAAATGGCTGAGGTTCATGTTGTGGATCTAGATGTTCTCAATGGGCTGTTATCACCATGAGAGTGTATTTAATGTAACATGACAGAAGCTTGCACTGTGACAGTGCATTTTTAGTATTCCTTAATTTTGCAAAGGACATTTTTTCTACAGTTGCAAACATTTGTATAAATTTTCAATATGGGCTCCTGACTCCTATCAACTGCAAGAGCAAAAGACATTTTTATTATAAACTCAGGGACAGCATTCTACTGGGGGGGGAAGTTACTTTAGTAATTTACTCTAATAGAAATATATGGTTATTCTGACTAAATTGCTACTTAAAAAGTCAGGCTGGGTCCTAAGGAGGAGAAGGTCTACTGATTCTGCCCTGGACAGTACACCTGTCAGCATGCCACAAGCAGGAAGCAGAAGTATCCTATTTCTCATCACAAACTTGCCCAGAACACGCTTCAAGCTGTATTCATTCAAAATTTTAATTATACTTAACAGATGATCTGATAAAACATACCAAACAATGGAAAAGTTCACTCTATCTCTGTTACAATGCTTGCCTGTGCAAGAATCACAGCAGCATGCCTCAAAACAATCATAATTCAACTGTTCTTTCAGGTCACAGACAAAATGGCTGTGCTGGCTAGATAAGCAGTTGTTTTTAAAACATATCCTGGGGCAAAGGGAGCCAAGTAGTGCTGTATGGCCTCCTCTCACTCATCCTAGGCCCATGAAATACTTCTTATCAGCAATTTAAAAGAAAGCTTGAGAACCTCAGCAGGTCTACAGCATGAGTTAAAGATCACATTAGCCATGCCTTATGAAGTCAATTTCAACCTCTGTCTAGCATTTTAGCACTGTTAAGAACAAAGATCACCCAGATACCCAAAAGCCAATAGAAGTTATGCCTTTTTAGTTTATTTTTATTTATTTACTTATTAATGACCTAACAGAATTTGGTCAATAATGGCATCAAAACATGTGAAATTCTGTTTTCCTCTATTCCTTCCATAGCCTTTTATGTCAAGCATGATAACTCTACATGTTCTATAGATTACAGCCTGAAAGGACACTGCCCAAAATACTATGCTAGGCTCTTAATGAGATGACTTTGAGTAAGATGAGTAGTACCAGGATCCTACATGAAGTTTCACACCATCCATGTTAGTGGGTCATTTGTGTACAGATGTGTATGTTCTTTACATTTGTGTACAATTAATATTGGAAACCAGTTGAAGGACACTGAAACCGCACGAAAGACAAGAAGATAATCAGGAATAGTCAGCATGGATTTGCCAAGGGGAAGTTGACCACTCTGGTAAGTGATATGATGAAATGACTGGCTGGGTAGATGAGTGGAGAGCAGTGGATATTTTCTACCTTGACTTCAGAAAGACTCTTGACACTGTCTCCCATAAGATCCCCATAGATGAGCCAATAAAGTAATGGTTGGATAAGTAGACAGTGAGGTAGATTAAAAATTGGCTGAATGGACATGCCCTGAGGGTGGCAATCAAAGACACAAAATCTAGTTGGAGGCCTGTAACTAGTGGCATACCCAGGGCTTAATACTGGGTCCAGTCATTAATGACCTGGATGATGGGAAAGAGAGTGGATATATTAAACACAAAAAAAAAATGAACCCACCCAACAAAACCACAGCCAACAAAACACCCCTACCAAATCCCCCAAATAATAAAAAAATCCTTCCAAAAACCTAAAAAGAAACAAACAAAACACCAACACCCTCCATCTCACCCCCCAAAGTCTGACTGCATCACAGGCAAACGTGCTTTCCTTTACAACAGAAATTTAGAGAGTAGATTCATGGATGCAAGTTTTGACACCTTCTCAGTTCTAGCTCTAGAACTCATTTTAAAGTGCTGGAAACAAAAGTAAGAACATGATCTTTTTACACAGGTTTCCATTGTCTACAGAGAAGGTAGGTAGCATCATCAAAAACCCCACTACCAGGGGACAAAAAGCAGTAGACTAGATCTGTACTGACAGTTCTCAGCTGGGGACAGAGGGTGACTAAAACTACCTGTTTATGTCTCCCTTTTTGTTCTTATGCCATCCTGAGCCTGCTATCTCTTGAGCTTTTTAGCTCTTTGTACCTGGGCTGCTCTGCTTCTCTTCCTCCCTCTCACCCACCTCTGCCAAAACAAAAAAACCTTCTCACTATTTTTAGTCTGTGTATATAAGCTGCCTGTGTTGCACTCAGCTGCAAAACTTGCTAGGGAGCTCCACTTCTAACCAAGTTCATATCTCCTCAACTTTCCATTTCCTGGGTTTTCTTTCATTTCCTTGTATTGTTTTCTCTCTTCACTTAGCACTGGTTCATTTGCTTATGCTTTCCTTCACCAGCTCCCACTTTCATGTATCTCTTCAGTTCCCACGTGCTTCTTGGACAGCAGTCATCCTTTGACTCTCCCCCAGATCATCTTTTTCCATTCTCATTCCAGTTCCTAACCAGCTGCCAAAATTTGACCCATGTTTCTCTGGAAAACAAGACAGGTCAAGCTGCTTCCCTTCATCTTAGTTTGGTTCAGCACCAGTCAGTTGGCTGCCACACTGAATGCCCTCAAGTCACCAATAATAAAATTTAAGGTAAAGCTGCAACACTCCTGCAGATGTCTGTGGAGTCTTCCCACCCTTCTCACAACCACCACCTTTGGTTAGGTAAATCACTGCAGCATTGCTAAGGTAACCTGCAGAGAAAAGAATCCTGACAAACACGTAAAACGGGCTCCTCTGTAACGTGCTTCCAGTCACACGGCCCTCTCCTAAGACCAAGCAAAGAACATGCACAGCCTGAGGTAGCTGGTTCCCCACTGTCATCATTTGGGAAGGAGCTCCTCGGAAGCCCTCAGATCCTCAACACCTAAGAAAAGGCCCACTGCCAACCACACCCTCTCTCAAAGAGGCTGTCTATTGCCACACAAAGCTTTCAACATGCATTATTTATTAGTTGCTGTAGGAAATTGGTTACTTCACAGGTAGATTTCTCCAGTTTTTATAACTTCAAGAGTATTTGCCATATTTACATCTACTGTAGTGATGCTTAATGTATTTCCAGCAAGCACTTGTTGGCCTTTCTACTCGTAAAGGGAAAATCTGTTTCAAGACTTTAATGATAAGTTTCTAGTTTCTCAAGTTGTACAGTTTACTGCATAGGAGGAGGAGTGAAAGTTAAGGTTCCCAAAACCACAGAGGTCATGCCTAGTGATCAGTGACTATGCATGGAAGCTGCTTCTGTAGCATATGACAATCTTAAACACTCCAAAATGAAACTTAGGCAACAGCTGAATGTAGAGAAACAGCAGCAGCTACAGAAACCAATAAAATTTTGCAGAAAAAGTAATCTTTGTGAGAACCCTAGGGGGTGGGGGTGTTTAATCATGATGTGCATTGGCGTCATCAAAGCCTTAGTGTTTTTTTTCTGTCTCATTGCTTGGAGGACCAAGCAGACTGGAACTGTGGGTGAGGAGGGTGTCTTCAACTGACTGATACTTCCTTTTGCAGATGACCTCATACAGCTACTTAAAGCTATATATATTCTACAAACAGCGCATTAAACATGCACTTCCCAGGAAATCCTTCTTTGCAGATAGTCATACACATGTGAGTTAAGTATGCAGACTACAAACAATAGCAAAGGGACTTAACAGTCATTGTCAAAACCACAAAAGAATGTGATTCTGATGGCACAGTCACAAGTACACAGAGTGAGCAGAACAATCCACAGAAAAGGCTCATCCATATTTTTCCCTGTACCAGAAAGGGGAAATGAACAATACTGTTCATCTGAGGATTGGCTAAAAACTTCACTGCTGCTAATGAATGCTACATGCATTTATTAGAATCACTCAGAATTAGTGTTAAAGAAAAGGTAATTCCTTCATGTAACAGCCAAGCAATAGGATTTTCCAGCAAATACACATGCCATATTCAATACTGCAGGCTAATGGCATGAAGTGAAGAGACTGCAGATGTGAACTGCATGAAATGGAAGGAAAAAGGCAGGAAAGAACTTGCAGGACTAGGATTTGGTAGGGAGAAAGAAATCAATAAGTGAGACCTTTCAAAGAAAGCATTTAAAGGGGCAAGCAAGCTGTCTGCTGTTTGATTCTTGCTATACATTCTAGGAAACAGAGCATTGCATTTTTTTTTTTTGTAAATAAACATTACCACAAAGAGTTTCCCACTCTTTGTTCACTCCTGCCAACTGCAGAAGGGTTTTTTTCCTTCCTATTATTTCTTAATGAACACACAGTAGCATCTTAGATTTATCTAATCAAATAAAAACTAGAAACATGCAAGAATAATGACTTTACACTAATTTATAAAGACTAGCAAATGCCAATTCCATTGTCATGTCCATCTGTCCTGCTGTGAAATCAATGTTAAAAAAAAAAAAAAAGGGCATTATGGAACAATTAACACTATCCTAACCAAGACTCCTACCTTCACAATACTTTTTAGATCTTGCACATACATCCTCTCTGTCTCCAGAATCTCTTGGACGACTCTGTCTACATAGAGGAGCTTGGGACTGGTGGGCTCTGTGACAAGGGACATTGCACAGTTTTTGCTTGCTCCTTTCGGTTCTGCTTTCCTTGGCATGCTTAGCCTTTTTTCAAGGCTTTCTTCAGGATCCTCTTGCTCCACATGGGAGTTTTTGTGTGGTTTGTTGCTGGAAAATCGCATGGCTGGGACCAGTTCTAGTTTGATGGCACCTGTTTCTTTATCTGGGTTGAACAAACCCAAGTGGCTGTTTGAAACCAAGGTCGTTCTGCTCCCAAAGGAGCAGTGGCTGTCCCTGGAGGAAGCAGAGGAAGAAGTGGAGCTAAAGCTGACGGGACGGTCACTGTCTGACAGGTCCATGGTTTTTTTTTCGCAGTAGCGGTAAGGTCTGCTCTCCTTGTGCAAATCTTCCCCTTTCGTCTTGGAGTCAAGGGTGTCTGTCACAGCTGGTAAAACATCAAGAGGTAAGTGGAAGTCATCTGAAAAAAAAAAAAAAAAAAAAAAAAAAAAAAAAAAAAAAACAGAAGAAGTGAGTTTATTGTTGTTGGTCCACATAATACAAAAATTGTCAACAAATACTTTTAAAGCTTTTTGCACACAGAACTGTCACAACTCTATTTTAACTAAAAGACAACCAGAACAATGTGATTTGGTGGTCACTGTGGCTCTAATGCTTTTTAGGTGGTGAGGATCCCCCACTGGAGGCTACTGCATAGGCACTGCATACCTCCTGCTCACATACATGTCTCCAGCATGTCCTTCTTGTGCCAGTGTGCTGGGCTTGGTGCTAGCACATGCACTGTGCAGGCTCAGCACAGGAGAGAAGTAAACCACTAAGATTTATCCATAAGGTCAAAAAAAATCCTATGTCAGGAACAGTCTCTGCTATCTTCAAGTTGAGCACTGACCCTGATTTGGAGGCTTTAAGAAACTCAAGAATCACACAGTGATACCAGACAGTATCTTTCGTTTTGAATACTGTAAGGTCAATAGTCAAAAACTAAAAGCAGTTATCAGTTCCCAGCTCTGTGGCTTGTACAAAAACACTAAAACCAGAATGATTTCTCAACGAAAATAATGTAGCTCCTGAAAAAAAGTACACAGAGGAACGAGTGCTGCCGAATAGTTCGTTTTCTACTGGGAAAATAGTCTAAAACTGTTCAGTTTAAGTCAGAATATCAGCCTCTGCTGAACTGATCCAAAGCTGTTTTTCAAATCAGTGCAACAACAAAATAAGACGTGTGCCTTCCTGTCATCGTTTCAATTCTACTTTCTTTTTGTTGCCATAATGCTCTGCAGGACGCTGTTCACAACACAACACAGATTTCTCTCTGGCCAAGTTGTGTGTGATGCACCAGGAGAATCTGCAAAAACAGCTGCAGGTAAATTCAATACTTCAAGGGTTTTTTTCATTAAAAATTGTCCATCCAAAAAAATCTCACCTCCAACTCAAAGCATTTCAGAATGTCTGTCCTGTGAAAAAGGGAAACCTGTGACAATTTAGGAGGAAAGTAATACTGAAGCTACACACACAGCAGCAGCTCAGTTCTTATTTTACTCCAGTGACAACCTCATTTTTCAAAAATCATACTGGCAATTACAGCTCTAAGCAGCAGTTTCAGTAAAGAAACCATAAAGCCAGTAAGCTGCACATGAAACCCGCCCAACCTTTAAGGTGGCCCTTCTTAAACTGAGCCAGACTTGCTATGCAATTACAAGCAGAAACATTCAAAGCAAAAAGCCACTGTCTCATTTTTCAAAATCAAACACTAGTATTTAAAAGTAAAATTTAAAAAAAAATCAATCCAAACCAAACAAAAATAATAGGCTACAAAAGAACATTTGATTTATTTGGTCTGTCTTGAATGCAAAAGATATTATTTGTACATGAGTAATTTATACTGCCATTTCAGTGATGATGGTATTAGCTTTCAGTTAAAGAGAAGTATTGTCCTGAAGGTAACACATGGGATTAACACCAAGTGTAATTTGCTCATTACATGGGTCAGAAATTTGCCATTAGTTTAAAAACCTAAGCTGGCACCTCTGGACCCCTGGATTTACCTTGAAGTTTGATAATCTATAGCCTTTCTTTGTGCCAACTTCTACGGGTTTTACAGCAATGTATTTTCTAACCCTTCCTGAATAAACCACATCAAGTACAAACTCCAAAAGAAAATATAAAGCAATAAACTGGGAAAATATTTAAAACTGAAGAATGCAGTGAAGTTCTCTCGTTTCTAAAGCAGTATAGACAAAGATGTTTGCCTTCCTATTGCTTGTGATAAGAAAGTATGTGTTTTTGATAAGGAAGAATGTATTTTTGTTATCAGCTTTGGATAATTTTTCATATTCAGTTAGAAAGTACAATGTTGCTGTGCAGATGTAAACCCCTTGAAAAATGCACAGGATACACAAGATAACAGAGATACCCTTCCACTAACTTACTCCACGTTATTTTACTAAAATTACATGACAAAGAAACACCTGATTAGTCACACTTAGTGGGGAAATAAAGGGTCCCTGTGGCATTCCATTACCCCATGCTCTTTTCTTCCTGTTTCACTGATACGCGCTCTGCCTCTCAGATCACCTGAAGGCATTACTATATCGTATTTGCTTCACAAACATTGCCAGGCTCATTAATACAAAAAAATAATAATAAAACCAAAAACACAAAAGCAAACAGCACTGTTCACGTAAATGAAATTTGAGTCAGAATAAATGTTAAAAAGTAGTTTTTTCATAAGACATACTTGTAGCCAGAACTACTGGGAGATCTTAACGTGTCTTAGAAAAACAAACAAAAAATCCCTTATTTTCTTGTTTAATGACAATGTCATTGCTTATTAAAAATTAACAAGGAGTAGTTGTAACAGTTAAAATGGGTTCTTTAACACCTGTATTCCTAACCCAAGCACATGCTAGCCATGGCTAATTAACTGCATGCAACACAATTGGCTCAAGCTCCTCCATTTTTTATATCAATTTATATTCCTGTATGCTTCTACATAAGTTACACCAAGTAAACTATTTGCTACTTCAAAATCTTGGTCTGTTTAGTTCTTAAAGCCTCATCCTGACCGCTAGCATCAAAAGTTACTTTTTACTTCATTCTTACTCCTTTCTCAGCCAGGTGTAAATTCATCATTTGGCTTCTCTGAGGAGAGTTTTTGCTAAAATTTGCCCATTACATCTCTGACCAGTGAAACAAGTTTCTTGGGGTCCACAGAGAAGGCCTCAAAGCCCAGCGCTCCTGCAGAGCAGCAAGTAGGCTCCTCAGCAGCTGGTGAACCCAGCAGAAAGGCAGGACACACAGGACTGGGGATTTCAGCACGGCACAAAACCAGGAAACAGTTTCCTCTCCTTAGCTGGCAAGTCCTGTACCAAACACTGTGAACCCTGCCCATGGAAATCAGGAGACAAGCCCTGGCTCTACCCAGCTGCAACTTCTACCTCAGCTACAGAGAGCTGTTACAAACCCACAGCCTTTCCCAATAACACAGGATTTGTAAAGCTCTCAAGGCTTCACAGGTCTATCTTCAGGAACCCCTCTGAGACTAGGTAGCATTACTTCCACTGTTGAAATCAGGAACAGGTACTTTAGATGATTTGTGCACTCACAAATAGATCAGAATAGGCAGCAGCTGAATCTAGTTCATTGCCACAGCCATGTGCCCATCCTCTGTTCTCATGTCTGGGTCCGCATTTGGCTTTTCAGAGCTCTGGCACAGTTCTACCACAAAGTAACTTCAATCTTGCGCCAGCGACCTAGGGTCTGTGCCGACCACCCAGTGAAAAATTCACAAGTGAGTTAACGAGAGTGCGGGAGAGACGAAGCAGCCTCCCCCAAGACTGCTCCCTATGTATCACAATGAACCGGCTGCCTTTGCAAACCCTGTAACCTCTTACAAATTTTTCTCTTTGACAAACTTACTATAAAAAGCAAGTTCATTTCTCCCATACCCTGTAGTACTGCTTTACAAGACCCTTCCCTCCCCAGCCACCAGTTTCAGCAGCAGCACCGCCAAGTCAGTGCATTCACCACATCTCAGGCTGAAACTGTGGGTACCCCAGCCCCCTGCAGAAGCATACGCCCTCAGCAAGTCTTGTATGCCCTGACCCACGTCTAGCCTGGTTCACTGCTTTTTTTGTTAGGTGTTCCTTTGTTTACTGAACCTTTTCAATGACCAACCAAGATAATATTGAGAACTTTTGTGCATTGTGAATAACGGTATTTAACTCCGTCTGGGGATAACAAAAAAACTGAAATCTTCAATTTGCATACTTTAATTAAGGAGTAACAGTAATTACTTGTTAGTGCAGCACTGAAAGGAGGATAATTACTACTTGTCCCTACTCACAAGGAAACACGCTCCCCGAACAAGGTCATTTCTTGTTTGTGCCTCTGCATGAATTCAGTTAGCCTCTCCCCCTCCCCAGCCTTTGCAGGCCTCCCTGCTCCCCCATCACACACACACACTGGCATGGAACCACCCCAGAACGCTCCCCAGCGAGAACACGTTACATGCCCCTACTCTACAGAAGCAGAAGGGAAGAAACACCCATGTTTCACCCCAACAGGCAACTGTGATACTCGTTACAACACTGAACACACAGGCAAAGCAACCGTCTCAGCATACCTCATGTTTTCAGCCTGCAGTCACAGACAAGTCCTCATCAGAAATGCATACATTTCTTCTTTCACTTACTTTTCTTTAACAAATAACTCCTTCCTGTAAATATATTCATGGTAATGATAAATGGTTTTCCATTATCTCTGCAGCTTTGGCTACTCTGGAGCATTAGCATACAATGAGAGATAAAATGGTTTAAGTAAATTTTCTATTTAAGATCCTCAAGTCCTATCTAAATATAAGCGTTTATTCCTCCAAGTTGTTTACTGCACATGACATTTTAAGAGATACTGCATGACTAAAAACTCACAAGCCAATTTATATTCATAGTAAGTATTGTTCCTGCCTCTCCCCTGGCATGAAAAAGAGCACCTCAGATATTATCTACAACGTCAAGATTACCAGAAATTACAGGCTTCACATCCTCTGGAAGTCAAGCTACATAAAAGTGATGAGACTACAAGAATGTTTTCCTTTATTTTCCTTGAGATATTTTCACATTTCAAACAAAGCATTTATACTGTAAATACAGTTAAGCAAGACACACAAGTAAGAACAATTTCTACATTCAGTATCAAATTCAAATGCAGCACTGGAATTGAGAAAAATAAATGTCATACAGCTGCCTGACTGAGAAAGATTAAAACACATTCACTGCAAGAATCCCAACATGATCCTAAATACATTCCTCATATCCCCCGCTCTGAATATTGCTCAAGTGAAGGTCAGCAGAATTTTCATTATAAATTCTGCATGTGAACACACACAATTTCTAAAACTAACACCCTCTGTGAACAAAATCCTACTGGACAGCTAGAATATTTGCAGAACTAGATCTCTAGATATTACAAGTTCACTCTGAACTGTCACGAACAATACGCTGCCAAGTACTTTAACTGACCTTTGAGCAACAGAAATCCCATTTATAAGAAATCTTACGATGAGAGAAAAAGTCACCAATTGATGTGACTCTGTCAAACTACTGCCACCCCCTTATCTCCCCCACCCCCGGCACAACATTTAAAGCAGAAGAGCCTCTGTCACAACCAAGCACACTGATGTCTGAGAACATTATTGCGAGGGAAAACCCTCTGCGACAGTATCTCACCACTGAGGAATGTTTCTGGCTCCTTGCGCCCAGGACGGACAAGTCCTCTCTATTTTTCCAGTCCTCTCTGAACAACCCATGACCTACCTGCGCGGCAGAGAAGAGGCACAGGCTCTGCCTTCAGCTGTTCCTGAATTACCTCATTGGGCACTCAGGTAAAATGAGAAGCTCTTACTAGTCTGTACAGCTCCTTCGCCAGAAATATTGCATGAGTCAGCTTTTATCTATCAAAACCCCAAACACAAAGGCTTTACAGAAACCTGATTCACAACTTTCTCACTGCCTTTTTCCCAGCACACCGAGAGTCTTCGGCATCGCTAAGAGCTTTAAATGAAACATGACATCATGCAATTCAGGGACAGGACAATGGGCATCACTGTGGGTAACCTTAAAGTGTACACTTCACTGAACAACACCCACTAACTTCCATTTTTCCAGGCACAACGCTGTGAAAACATCAAATAGAGCCCCCACTTCCACAGCATTTCTTACGCTTTGTTCCTTGATTTGCACACAATTATTGAGAAGCATGTAAAGCAAATAAATCGCCTGCCGGTACTGTGAAATTTCTGTGTTTATGTTACAAACTCCTATGAACTTGCAATGCAATAAGATGGTTTGCAATAGGACCATTCTGGATCCTGTTCTGCTCTAATATAAGCATGAACAGGTTTTTGAAGGTGGTTGAAAAGCTGCAGTGTTTTTTTTTTTTTTTTGAGAGAGAGGAAGAGGAAAGACTTTTGGAAGAAAATCTTCCAAACTTGATGAAAACCAAACCATCAAGTGCTCTGTGCTCAGTCACGATGAAGCTAAGTAAAAGAAAAAGAAGGAAAAAAAAAAAAAAGATTATGTTTTTAGGGAAAAGGATAATGATAGGAGAAACAGGAGCAAAGATGAAGAAGCAGAGAATTAAAATGGTCATAGTCTGGTGGCTAACTGGTGAGAAAGCTCATGGCTCTCTTGGCCTGAGAAGGGGACGATGGCATTTCTATCTTGAAGCTAAAAAGGAAGTTAAAAGAGTTCCCAGCTGCTGGCATCACTTTCCAGCTGTGCTCTGACAGCTGCACACTCAAACCTAGCCTGCAAAGAGTTACTCTGTCTTCAAAATGATGCTTGAAATTCACTCCCTCTCTCTTGTACATAACATGGCCTCAGCTTCATTCTGAGTTTTCCTAAAGAGCATAGTCCTTAAACAACACCTTTGAACAGGAAACTGGAGGTAGATAAAGGAAGCAAAGAGTCTTGAGACCATTTGCAAAGCTGTGAAACGCTTTGATCCAAATGTCAGGGCTGCGAAGGTGAAAGTCCCTTTTACCCTGGCTAAAAGATCAGGTGTTTAGAACCTGTTGCCATGCTGCCACATCCGAGATGATTGAGACATGCCAGCTCTCACATACATTCCTCTGTAGTTTTTGAGGGTTTTTAAAATATTTGTATATTTACTTTAAAAGATATATGTACACAAGCACAATTTTTGCAAGATCTGTGCAATACTTCAGACACAGCCACCATGTATCTGCAAGTCCTGAACAGACTCACAGGCACAGGACAGCCACCATTAGCCTCAGTGTCCTCAGTATATACACAGTGCAGCACCTTGGTCCTCAAGCAAATAACCTGAATGTGGCAAACTTACCATACATTTGCTATGCTCCACATATTCCTGTCAGGAGCAAATGATTCACTCCCCTAGACCTGTGCTTCCTCGCATCTTGTGCCCACCAGGCCTGTGGAGCTTTTAACACCTCTGAGGGAGATTTTAAATAACTCCTGCAGTGACCTGTAGAGCATCAACCAGCCATAGTGCACTGCTTGGTCACTTCCACAAAGTCCTATGATATATAAACAATATCAGCAGATTCATCATTTATCAATGACAAGCTTCCTAAACTCTGGAGGCTTGAAGCAAGCCTGGTAACTGACCCAGAGGCAGCTAGTGACAGAGAGCTTCCCATGTCTCCTGCACATGAAGAATAAGCAGGGGCTGCACCGGTGCAGCATGAGCTTCAGCCACTGCTCTGTACTAGCACAGTGAGCTCTCATGAGCATTACCTGGGGAAAACAGCCAAGCTGAGGTCCTTACTCAGCTCTGCCTTGCCCACTTGACCTTAGCCCTTCCTTACATCCGCATGTACAAGTCAGCAGAAGTTTCCCCCATGCACGAGGATTTCCCCAAGAACCAACCACTTCCCTCACCCCCATCTCTCTAAAGATGCATAGCACTGAGAGCTGTCAGTGCAGAAGACTAGAAAGTCAAAAGCCTCCTGTTTTACTGTCTAATGTGCATTGCCAATGAAACAGAACACAGATGTGCCAGATAAGTAATTGGCTTATCCTGATTCTCCTCATTTTTTAGCATTTCAAAACCACTGAGTTTGGCTTTTGTTTATCTGTACTATCTTTTAGGAGCTCCATCCCTTTCTCTGCCCTGTCTCCTGCTCCCTCCCGCTGTATGCACAGTGCCATATGACCATATTATCAATGCACCAGAATTAAGAGTCAAGAAGGGTGACCTGTTTTTATTTTGTAACAAATCTTGATTTTTCGGAACTTGAAAATAAGTAGAGTTTATAGAGGTTAGGAATTAAGTTATTCTATAATTTCCAACTGACTAAGAATTTACTGAAGAAAGAAATTATCCTCAGCAAAATTAAAAGAAAAAGAACAAGACATAACCACAGGGTACACTCAGGCTTAAGGACACACTGACATCTTCACTGAAAGTGCAATGTAATGTATTAATAACTCTCTGCAATGCAGTAGCTATTTAATCTGTACACAGTACTGCAGAGACACCTAACAAAAGGAACAAGCCATCACATGCTGATGATGTACTACAACACAAATAGAGCATATGGATCCAATGCTCCATTTATAGGCCTTTTGAAAGGATTATTTTCCATCTCCTTCTGAATTTTTAAGGCTTGCTTCTCCCCTCTTTTAGAAAAGATGACCCACTTCTATTCTATTCTAAATCAGAACTAATGAAAATTCAGTGAAGAGATGTGGCACATGGAGGAGTAACACCCTAGAAGATAATGCAATCAAAGATTTTGCATCCTTTTCTTCCATACTGGCATTTAGTGAAAAAGAATAAACAGTAAGTGTTCAACAGAATGCCACTAGAATGTGTTAGTATTTTTACACTCAAACATCAATGCTGTGACCAGACTGAAAATACACTTGGGCTCTTCTTTCCACCCAGCACCATACAGGATCAGGCCTTGCTGCTGGCACATTACTAGTGTCCTTCCATGCTACACTTCATCCCTGTAGCAGTGCTTGGACATCAAGTCTGGTTTCATCTTCTTCCTGGACTACTCTACTGCTCCAAGCAAAAGTCCTGTCACGCCAACATACTACTGCTAAGGCAAATTTTCAACTTCATCTAACGCAGCTACACTAGTAGCTGCAGAATTTCACTTTTCAAAGCCCACCACAGCACAAACACATTGGAAGTCTTGTCTAGGCATCCCCAGTATAGCATATCTTGCTTTACCAAGAACACTGGGATGTTTTTAGGATTAAAAAAATGTTAACTGTCTCATAGCTACCAATGTAAAGTAGGCAAAATAAACTTTAGAGAGAGGGATACACAGCTTCGATAGAAGGAAACATAACATCTAGAATCATTCTTACTAATTACAGTTAAAAATTTGGGTGACCACAAAGAAGGTATATTTGTATAACTCATCTTCCAGCTTAACAAGAATTCATAACTACAGTATCTAGCACAAAGACTAGTTCTTTTAAATGCATTTTAACAGTTCGCTGTTCACTTCTACCATGGAATTTTCCATTTACTTCCAAACATTTCCACTGAAAAGACTGACTGAAAAAAAAAAAAAAAAGAAAAGAAAAAAACCAAAATATTTTTTCTGTAAGCCAGTTCTCTGGAATAGCTGACTGTTAGATATGAAATAGAAGTGAGTTTCAGAAGCTTAAAATAATTGATGTTTTTCTTTAAATCCATCTAAATTATTTCTCCCATTTGCTTTTGAACTGGAGACGCTTACTGGAACCTCCTCTGCACCTCAGGAAGTTTAGCAACTAGAATTTTGAAACAGAACTGAAATAGTAACACCAGACTCATACTAACAGATGTTCGCATTTACAATAAAATAAAAACTTTCTTCTAGGTTTCCTCTCCGGAATAAAATTAAAAGCAGCTGCAGAAGGCAGTGTTCATATTTACATCTTGGGGATAAGAATCCTTAAATTCTCCCCAGGTTGGTACTAAGACATACTGATTGGCTTCACCACAGCCTGGCTCTGTCATTTCAAAGTCATCAGTCATCTTCATCATTCATCCTCCTAAAAGGAAACATTATTTTTAAGGTGGCATTATAACAGTAAGCTAACATCTCTTTCAAAATCTGAGTTAAATAGAAACATATTCAATGATAGATAGAACACTCGGGGCTAAATAAATGACTACGACAGATCTTTGCAGCATAAAACTGTACTTTGAAATCTCACAGCACTTCAAATGAAAATAAATAAAAAGAAACCAAACAGGTGTTCAAGTTCCACAATGTACCACAGCTCTTCTCACTATACTGCTTCTATAGCTAAGCATGATACTTTTTACAAGAATAAGCTCAAGAAGAATCACAGAAATCATAGAACTGGTTTAGTTGGAAGAGACCTTTAAGATTATCGAGTCCAATCGTTCCCCAGCACGACCAAGTCACCGGATCTCCAGGGCTTGGAAACGCCAGACTGCTACATGGCAACAAAATACCTAGTCACAGCAGAAAATCAAGGTGTCTTATTGCTGCTACATAACGGAGATCTGTAAAAATGCAATCACCCCAAATCTGCATTTTTTATTTCCTCCTGATGATCCTATCATGTACCAACTGCTGTTTACCTTGATTTGGTCCTTCCCTACTCCTCCCTTTCCCTTCCTTGTCATAAATGAAGGTTTAAGGTATCACTGTAAAGGCCACTCCAATAGAACCATGTTTGTGATTAAGAAGTGGCTTCACAATGCTTTCAGAGGTGCCTTAAGGTTTTTCTGCAGTGCGTGCAATACTTCCTACTACTTTTTAACTGTTATTTCATGAAGACAAACCATGGAGAATAACAGAATTCCCATCTCAAACAAGCAATACTTTCCTCTGAGCTTCTGTATGAAAGAAGCAAAGCAGGAACTGAGATTGAGATCACTGCAGTGTTGGTGCAGGCAGCAATGTAGCCTCTGCACCCATGTACAGATGGTGTTAATGCCTGCAATGCTTATTGACATATCAGTATTCAAGATTAACAGTGCCAAGAGTCACACTTCAGAAGCCACAGGGCAAGAAGCAAACAGATTAGAAACTTGGACTTGCTTACAGTGAACTTTTGGTGCATAATTCACAGCAACTGATTTACTGAGTCATACGCCTTTCTCTGCACCTTCCTCTTATTAGAACAATAACATGCTTAATTCAAACCAGAAAGGCAGTCATTTTATTAAAGCTATATATACTGCAGAGCCCCTGTGCTTTCTTTACCAACAGCTACAGAAAAACAATCCTATGGACTTAAAAGCATTACAATTCTCTAACTTTCCTATTCAGAGGTATTTTAACTGAATTTTATACACACATAGCACCATACAAAAATAAGTCAGTGAAAAGATCTTCAGATTTCTACTGACCATTGGATTTATTACTGATTTTTTTGCCAATCCAGAGGGAAAAAAAATCCCCACAACAAAAATTAAACACAAACAAGAGAGGGGCATGAAACGTCACTCATAAACATGTACCATTAAATGTTTTACAGCAAGGTGGAAGATATTGAAAATATTCATGACAAGCCATCAATCAGATGCCTGCTGCCATTCTGCTTTCCTGACTTCTGCAGTCAGTGCCAGATTACTTATCTTTTGCAGTCTTCAAACACTTTTACATTGGCCAGCTTTCAGACTGCTTGTTAACCATAATAAACAGCATCTAAATCCATCCATGTAGCCCAAACAACCACCGCTATTCAGTAAACAACTCAGATGAACTTTCTCAGTGTTTAGAACAGTGATGGGGAAAACAAAAACTTAGACTCCTATTTAAATCCTGTTAGTACTGCTAAAGATGTTGTTTTTCTCAGATTTCTCCTTTGTGCTGTATTTTTCTTCCAGATGAGAACATTCAATCCCACCATTTCTCGTTTGGGTTTTCCACTTGCTTGTTTTCCCTGAGAAAGGAGTAGCAAATTCCTCCTTATTTAGAGCTAGAATCCAAATCAAAATCTCAAATTGAAAACACACAGCCCAGACTTGGAGAAACTTTGCCACAAAGGTAGTACTATCATTTAAAATGACTGACGGTGGGGCCTGAGGACAGGACCATGTATTAACTAACTCTGTTGTGGAACTGCAGGGTTTTCCTAACATGCCATGCTAGAAAGCAATTCCTTTTTCAGGAAAATATCAGAGGTTTTTCAACTCTGTACCCTACACACATGAGAACTTAGAAGGTAATTTGGTTCATGGTGTAGAAACAAAGATCTATTCTCACAATTTACTAATCTCTTCTTTAAAAACTTCATACAGTAAAAAAGTTTTTGTTTCAAAATCTGTGATAAAATTAAGTTGTAAATCCTCCATGAACTATCTTCTGTTATGCCTATGCTTTTCTTTAAATTCAAATGTCATCTCTAACTTACCCCAGGGAAAGCTTTGCCTGAACATTCAGCCATGAAACTCATGAAACAAAGAGGTGAGAGGAAAAACAAACCCTTCCTCTCTCTCTTGTCTTCTCCCATAGATAGACTTCTGAGCTGCAAGATCCCTGTAAGGGACTCACCACGTACAAGCATGAAGCTGGTATGGCAAAAGAGCAGGGATAAGTGGCTAACTGCCCCTAGGCTTCTTCCAGCCCTGTTATGAAGAGGCTACAAGCTGAAAATCAGTTTCCCCTCGGTCTGCCCTGACATCCCGAGAGCTCCAAGACTTTTCATGGCTGAACAATGCTGTGCATTCACTATTGAGCTCTGAGGCGCAGAGACACACCGAGAGGCCACTATATTGGTATTATTCTACTACTTCGGCTTGTTACCACAGCTATTAGCTGGCGTGCTCACTTTTCAACTCTCCATCTCTTTGGAAACCCTGACTGCCATTATTTTATTACAAAGAGGCACAGGTTAAAAGAAGTTTAGTTGGGCATTTTCCTACTCTCGCCTTTTGGCATTATCTATAACGTATTACACGTGTAGGCAGAATTTCAGTACAAAGCATCTCATTTTTACAGTTATAAAGCAATTCTGTTACTATTATAGTAGTTTATTAGGAAAGACTTTGGAAAAAAAAAAAACTGTGACATTTGTGTGATTTAAATCAGTAGTAGAATGCAAAGATGATCAGCTATATACTAGAACTAGCTAAAACTAGTAAGACACTTAAACTAAATCAGGGCTCACAAATAATTTTATTAACCTTTGTCGGTTAAACAAAAAGATGGTGGTTTTCCTCCCTGTAATTTTTCTTCTGTTGCATCAGCTTCTATACACAGCCAGGAATTAAATCAGTTATACTTATTTCTTCATCCAAAAGCATTTATCTTTCAGTACTGTAAGCCATAGGAATGGCTATATTCTTCCCCAGGACAAGTAGCATAAGGAGAGTAGAGCAGGTCCCTTTTGCAATTGATCAGCATCACTTCATAGAGAACCAAAACACATTAGAATTTCCACTCCAATGAATTTTCAGTGAATACATTTTCCTTATAATCTACAACTAAAGGACTTGAAACATTTTAAACTATGCACAGACCCTGCCAATTATAAATTTACTGCAAATTATTTTTGAAAGTTATAAAAACAATCTGGGACAAACATTCCCCTCTTGATGAAATTAGAGCAAAGTTCTTTGAAAACAACAACAAAGGCATCTGGCACTGAAGGCCTGAACAGTACGTAGTAAGATCAAATTGACCATGGTTATATTGCTGCCTTCTGCATGCCCATTGCTATAGCTGACCTTGATTCAGAAAAATGCAACGTCAAAAACGGGAAGAGGTCCATGGCTAAACTGTAACATTTATGTGTATACTGATGGACAGAAGAGAAAGTGCCAATGGATCATCACAGGTAAGAGATCTTCAATGGCAAGGTTACTAGAGACAATGGAGTCACAGCTGTAAAGATAAAAGCAAGTCTCAACAAGCACAGCACAGATCTGCTGGAATTATCAAGAACAGGCTTCAACATCAGTATTCCTATTTGCCCTTTAAGGTACAACAATATAAAGCCATTTTTAGGACTTGATGAACAGCATTTGACACAAACGGTGTTTCTAGAAGTAAGACATCTAGCTTACCAGAAGACTGCACAAACTCTAATCCAGTTTAAGGACTCTATTGAACATATCCTGATCTGCTTTATTTATAATTTATTCATGGCTTTTACAATTTATTCATGATAATTTGTCATGAATACTTTTGCATCTGCCAATAACTTGTATCTTGGAAGAATACCGTGTGGGGAGGAATGTGGGAAGATGAAAGCCTGGGAAAGCTAGAATGAAAATCCTACCCACTCAATACTCTTAACTAGTCACTACTGTCAATTTATAAGCTTTTGAGTTGTGTTCTTCTATTTAATCTATCTTCTTAGCATCCCATGATAACATTGACAAATAGGGATGGGAGCAAAACAACTCTCATAGGGATTTGCCAGATTTCTTACTGGAGGGGCCATGGGTTTTTTTTTTTGTTATCAGTCTCCATATACCCTGAAAAGGATAGTTCAGACCCCAAGTCCCACTGTGTCAGCACTCCTTTCGCATCCAGATGTGGCACGAAGCATATTTGAGATAAAAGACGTGATAATCACCATTAGCAAACAGGAAAACAATTATGGAGTATGCACTGAGTGTGTTACACTGGAGCCCACCATTTTTCCCCTGTATTGACATTCCTTTCTCTTATATTTGCTTTCCTCTTTTCAAATTAAGATAGCTGGTTGAGAAACGTATCGCTGATACTTCTTTGAGGCTGTAATATTACTCTGCACATAGTGATGTAGCTAGGAATCCCTCCCTAGCAATCCCACTTGCCCACTCCATTTATCCTCTTTGTTACAAAGATGAATGGGGTTGGGAAGTGACAACTTCTATTGTTAGGTTAAATGAAGGTAATTTACTAGCAACTCCACATTCCCAGCTGAAATAGGTTCATTTTAAGAAAAAAAAAAATCTTTAGATTTGCCAACATGGATTTTTCCCATATGAGTTTTAAGGACACATTTGTTGCATTTAAATGAGAAATCAGAATAGTGATCTTACTAATATTAAAAAAATCCAAAAACAACAAAAAACACCACAACTTCTCATTAGTAATAATGCATCAATAGACAAAGAGAATCATTTTTCACCCACTTAAAATACAAGCTGCTTTGTATCCCTGGGCTGTACCACACCAGTCATGCACTAGGCCACCTAAAAGGTTCAGCTGGCATTCCATTACTATTTACACCTAAAGGTTCAAAATTAAAGAAACAGTTTCTAAAAAAGGAGTTACATTCTAACCCAACATCAAAGTTAAATGGCTTTGGCACACTTTCTTTACACATGTACATCCTGAGTCCTTAATGATTCCTGTACTCCCATCCTCAGAACAAGCGAGCTAATGCAAGAAGAGTGTAAAGCCTTACACTGTGGATGATATCCTGTGGTCCATCTCATTAATTTGGTTAGATGAAAAATAACAGACTGAAGGAAAAAAAATTACCAGTTGTGCTTCTCCGGATTATCTGATGCCACAATTTACATGTGCTTTTGACTGGAAAACTGACATTGACTGATGGGAGCCATATAGCTCATCAGAATTTCCCACTTGAAATGGAAGGCATTTCATTGGAAGGCAATTTTAAGAAATAAGACTAAGGCACTACAGTGAAGGCAGAGGCCATACATAATGAAATTTTAGCACTGTGGTTAGTCTTGTAATTTTGACATTCTTCTCACATACAGCTCTATGTCCCATCAAGGGAATTAGACCCCAATTTTCAGACCAACCCTTTGCTGAGGGTTTCCAGAATTGATGTCTCTTGTCAACACTAAGCACTGAGGGCTTCAGGCAAAGGGAAGCTGAAGCAGTACAGTAACTTTAGAAAAGAGGTTCTGGAGCTAGATATTTAGTTTGTGAAAACAACCATAACTCATTAACAGACAACAAAAAAATTTAAACGGCTGCCGAGTGCAGAGCACAGTTCCATCTGCCATAGGTGGTCTTCATTTGCCACATTAGGAACAACAACAGAAGACAGCCTTGCTAGGCAGAAGCCTGAAGAGGCCACGATCCACTTTACTATTGCAAAAGAAAGCCCTAGAGAGGAAGGAAAGCTTATTTCCTTGCACTGATGGTGCAAGTTTGTCTACTTGACAAAGTAAATGCATTTGATAGATGGCTATTCTAAACCTTCTCATTTGAGTGGTCATCCCACCACTGCAGCCTACAGGAGATGCTGCAGCTTCTGCCAGTGCTCCCAAGCTGGGGCACAGCCAGCTCTCTTCCAGCACAGCTGCCTGGTCCTGCTGGCAACAGAGGCCTCAGCTAGTGATGCCATCGGGTCAGGAAGAACATTATGCCTATTTGGGATACTTTTGCTGCAGTAGATAAACCTCTGTCTGTTCTTAAGTTTAGTGTAGAAACTCTCCCACACATATTAATATGACAGGTAATCACTGTGGTGTCTTCTGACATTGCAACACATTCAGATACATTTTTTAATGACATAAGGAAAGAGAAAAAAAAAAATCTTTCAACTTTATGCATATACTAACACCACATTCTATTGCCACGATACTACTTACTTTGAGGGAGATGGGAAAAGAAAGAAAACTTGACCTGTTGTCACACCACACTATTACAAACTTCCAGTTTTACTGGGAAGAATACACAAAAGGTTAAGTAGTTTTGTTGGAACGTTATGCTTCCCAAGTGTGATAAAAGTGGAATTGGTGTTGAGTTGCTGAAGCCTAAAGGTTTGATGGACATAATACTCTGAGTCAGAAAACAGATAAAACTACTTCTTTCTTGAGCACCTACATGCACCAGCGACTTGGGACTCTTCTGAGCTTGGGGTCAGAGACAGCATGCCATCAGAAAACACTTAGCATGCAGATCCTGTAAACCAATCCCTCTTTGAATGCTTCAAACTCCTGCATTTCCCTTCTTATTTCAATGGTAAGGTCATCTTAGCATCTTCACACAGAGGTCAGTGGTCATGACTTTTCAGACCTGTTTCACTTGCTGCCATGAACAGAAAGAAAGGGCAGTCTCAACTTTGCTGAGCTTGCTTTTATAGTGAAGAATGAACAGTTCAACTAATTACAAGTTAATTTTACAGTCATGTCTAGGATATGTGAATTATTTTTTTTTTAAATCACCTTTTATTACAGCACTTCAAAATTAAATGGGCAATTACACGAAGAAAAAGGAGGGTCTCTCTTTTGGATTTTTTTTGGTGTATAAACATATTTTACTTAAGCATATTCCTTCTGCCTTGCATTAGGCTCAGTTTACACTCTGATCATAACAAAAGATGTTTCCTTCTGTAGTTGTTACTCTATACTTCAATCCTCCATGAAAAACAGCCTGGCTTGTAAAAACAGACATGTCAAAAGGTTAAGAAATGAACAAATAGATTTTCTCCAGCTGCAGAAAAGTAGCTGACAAACTCAACCCTCCAGATCACAGGAGTGTGGCATTACTAAACCAAATGCCTGGTATTGATTTAAAATGGAAATAAAGGAATGAATTAAAGTAATCTAGCAAAAAAAGTAAGCAACTGTACGAAGGAATACTTTAAATTTGAGAAAACTGGATGATCTCTAAGTAGGGGGAAATGGATCTTAAGAGATACTAGTGATATAGTATATACTTTATGAATACAAAGTAAAATCTATCATAATAAATACCTAGATTAAGTAAGCATTATTGAAATAGTAAATAGAGAATATAAGAAATAATTATGTATCAGTATAAAGGTTATTCACCAGGGACTACAGACATTTTATAAACACTACATATTCATTTATTACAGAGCTTGTATCAAATTTGTAATGATCCTAAAATATTTTGTACTTTGCTTTCAACACTTGGCTTTTATGAAGGATGCAGAATTATCTGTATTTTTTCCTCTGCTTGCACCCTTTAAACACAAGCAAAACTTATAAGGAAAATTCCCTTTCCCCACCCTGCCAAAGAAGGTATTTCCTAAGGCCTTTCTTTTCTCTTCTTTCCTGCCCACCCTCCAGTAAATGAAATTAAAGGTCAGTAAGTATTCAGTACAGTGGAAAGCCCCAGGTTATAAAAATAAATGAATTAGAAAAGCTCTCCAAGATTATAATAACTGGCCATGTACTCTCTAGACCATTGTCAAAACCCAGACATGGTTGTGGAAATACACCAAGTATCCTGACATTGCTAACAAACACGATTAAAGTATATTTATAAGCATTGTGAAAAAACACATAATACATGGGCAAAACCTATCTCCCCAAATATTTGTCCTTGTTCTTCAAGAGATTAATCCCTGAAGGAAACAATCATAATGCATTTTCCATCTGCTGTTCTCTCTTTGAAGGCGCAGGAAAAGTATGTATTTAAAAAAACAGGAAATATTTCTTTAAAATATTCTTTAAGGATAAAAAAGGTACATGCAGAAACCATCAGGTATGAGAAGATTGCATGCTTGGCATGCTTGGTTTCTGCAGGTTCCACTAGAGTATGTGTGTGTTTCCTCACCTATCAAGGGACCTTTTCGGATGGGTTGTGAGTTATTAAAAAGCAAGACAAAACTACTTGATGACAGACAGATCATACCCTCTTTTTTAGCTAGTTTAGCTTCAGGTGTGCAGTCTCACTGATTTGATTGACCAAATCTTGAAACACATGTGTGTGTGCTTAAATGTACACAGAACACCTTCATTTCTGGATAGACATGACTTACTATCAGCTAATCCAAACTAAACTGAGTTGAAGTAAACCTCAGTGGCTTCAGACATAAGGTTTGGGCATTTGTATCTCCTGTTAGAGCTAGTTCCTTTGGGCAGTGCTAAAATGCATCCTTTACTTTCCATTTTCTCTCAAAAGAAGTATAACTTCAATTCATCTTCTGTAGAGCACTTATATGGAGGACAAGACATACAAGTGACTTATTTTGAACCCCAGAAAGGTAAAGTATTTAAGCTGGATTTGACTTTGCTTCTGCAAAGGTTTTAGAAAAATTAATAACTTTTTCCCCTATAGCAAGCAATTTTTAGAGAGCAAATCTTCCAATCCTAAAATGAAACTAGGGTGGTATTTGAGACCATAATCCACTTGATCTTTGCAAAAGACAAGTACCTATGTTTTCACATGCCCCTGTGCAACATACTTCCACAAATCAATCACTAGACATAAAGCAACACTAACAATGACAGGAATAAGGTATTATACTAGCACACAAAAATAGAATAATAATGTGCACTTCTATGCTTCTGTAAAAATTTAGCATAAAGCATGTCTGAAACACTCAAATTCTTCATTTTCTCTCTGTATTGTCCTCTTTTTTTCTCCCCACCCTGAAGAGAAATAGCAAATTAAATACCCAGGAATAACATACTTACTATTGTAACACACCTTTTCTTTCTTATACAGTTATGTCAGCCCCCACGAAACACAATTATGATGATGATCAAAATAGCCCCAGAGTATTTAATATTTGCCACTCAGGTAGTAAATTAAAGACATTTGGGTACATCACCGAGATGACGGAATACACGGACACTGAGATGAACAAGCTGCAATGGCCAAAGGGACTGATCATCCCAGCTATGCAAAACTCAACGACCAATTCAGGAAAAACCCTCCTCAGAAAAAAATTTGGCATGAAAATACAGGGTATCAGTATTTGTCATTTTTCTTGATACTTCATTCTTGAAAATTAAAGTTACCTTAGAAATTAAATGAAGTATCACAGTAAACCTCCTATTTTAAATTACCCAACAGTTACTAAGTGTTGTATTACATTAGATAGCTGGAGGGAAAAAAGGCATACACACTCTTAACAGCATTACCAGCTGGCTTTTTTTTTTTTTGCTTTTTTTTTTTTTTCAAATAGCACAGCCTCTGCTTTAAAGGTCTTACAGGAACTGAGTAAGATGGAAAAAGTAAAAGAAGAGGAAAGGCTTACTCTAAAAACCCATCCTACAGCAAATGCAGATTCATTCTGACTGGACGCATAACTCTCTCTATACTACATTTCACATTTAGCCCAATAAGTAACAGATAATTAGCTACTTTTCAAATATTCTAGAAATGTTATTGTCCAGAAACACACTTGGAGCAAAATCCCGCTGCCCCCTCCCCACCCCCTTACTTCTGCACTTGTGAAGCCGTGTAGCTGGTTACTCTCCCGGAGATGTTCAGCACAGGATGAACGAGTGGCTAAGAGCCATCCTCTCATTCCAGTTTTAAAAGTGCAGTTTTGATACCACAGCTGGACACATGCCATCACTGCAGGCCTCAAAGGGGAATAAGGCTTTTAAAAAAAAAAAAAAAAAAAAAAAAATCCCCAAAAATTCACACACACAAAAACCCCCTCTGTTTTTTGGGAAAATTCTTCTTCCTCTGCTGTTCTGCAGCACCTTCAGCCTCCTCGTGGGGTGTGTTTATTCCACTGCCAGTTTTGCATTCCAGCTCCAGAAAGCTGCAGGCATACCAAGCAGTATTTTTCAATTATTTCAGTTTGGAAATTCTCCAGAATTGCTTTTCATAAGCTGTCCGGGAAATGCTGCTTGGCAAATTACTTGCAGTATGGCTAGGACTCAAAACTCTCTGTATAGACTACATAAAGGACTGATGGAAAATGCTTTCTTAAAATAGTAACATCCTTCCCACCACACACACACACTGCATCACTAACCTGCACTGACACAATCTGGCAAGTGAAATGGGAATAAAAGTTCTATTTTCTGCCAATAAAAAGAGGAAATTAATTAGATGGATATTAAATAAACTCTACGAACTTAAGAACAAAAAAAAAAAAAATCCCCTCTCAAACTTGTTAAATACACATGTCTACATATAGAGCATCTCTTTGTTTATTCTCTCTTCCAGACACAAGGCTGAGTTACTGAAGTTACCAAGTAGCACCAAAACCACAGAAGCCACATACATGGACATCTCTTTAGTAAAAACAGAGTAAAATGTACCAGCCTAACTTCTTTCCCAAGGTATAAGTGAGTACTGTATTTTCTTTTATTCCAAACACAGTTATGGAGGGACAGAGAGGTTTTTTTGTTGTTGTTGGTTTGGTTTGTTATTAAATTAAGTACTATTTTTTCCTAGTCCAAAACTCAAAGCTCGCCAATCTTTAGAAAAAGTAGAAATGAGAGGAAAAGAAAGAAAACATTACTGCTCTACAGCTATATAAGCAAGAAAGAGTCTCTCTTTTTCTAAAAATTTTTTGAACAAAAGCATCCTTTCAAACAGAAGCAACACTTAAATATGAGCCTCAATCTGGAGCAAGGTGTTAAGTGTAACAAAAACATGGTCTAGATTAACTGAGGAAACCCCAGTGGAAGATAGTACTCCTTGCAGGTAGAGACAAATCCATGTTTACTGCAATAGGTCGGTTTTGTACACATGTAACGTTAGTCCATAAGCTAAGGGTAGAGTCTCATGCATAACAAAGAACTATCCACTGACATCTGCTGAACATATGGTAATAACAAACACTGACCCTCCGATCAAATAGAATTTGAAAGAGCACAAGAGTTTAGGTCCTAGAAGCATAAATGAGCTATGCACACTAGACAATATGACATATATTCAAAACCACCCAGCATTGCTTGCTACTGCTGGTCATGCTCACTAGGGCTTATGGTGTTGGTAGCACAACGTGTACCCGAGTAAAGGGTTCATAAAGAGTCAAGTATTACTTGAAATTACCCTGGCATTAAAAGTTCTAGCTGTATTGGAAGGCAATACATATACTGCTTAAGCACTAGGCTGAATCACAACTACCATTTATTGCCCCATCAGTGTTTGTTAAGCAGAGGCTATTCCTTCTGTGCATGCCAAACAGTAAATTCAAAAGAAAGCTTCTGGAAAATGCAGTGAACTAACTTTCCAATTATGAATATCACCAGCTATAAACTTCCTTGCATTTGTTAAAATACACCAAACAAACCTACATAAAATACTTCACGAGTGGGGGCCAGAACCTTGTCCATGTAAGCTTCAAGGAAACTCTCCCTTTCATGTGTTCTGACCAAAGTTTGCAAGAAGGAAGCTGCAAATGGCAAAGGACTTATTAATTTAGTTTTTTCATTAACTTTTTTTAAACTTCAGAGCTTTGTGAATTAAAGATAAAGTAAGTTTACTCCCCAGAAATCATATTAAAGTATGAAGTGAGTCAGGGCCTCTAGAGAGATAATGGAAATCATGTCTTCAGATAAGCTTTACAAAGCTCAATTTTAAATTGAAAAATTTGACAAATGCTGAAGTTTAATTAGTCCTGGCAGGTCTGGACCGCTGGGAACATTTCCATAATTTCAATCATCAGAGTAATTATTGAAAGTTTCAAGGTTGGATGGCAAGGAAAGGAGATGGGATAGCAAAGGAGGCAGCTTGTTTTTCACTGCCAGCATAGCAATTTTTAACTTCTCAGTTCTGCACCTAACTTTGATCAGAAAAAAGAAAAGAAACTTGACCCAGTGATAACACTCAAATCCTGTGTACAAACAAACATAAACCTAACTTTATCATCTTCCAGCTCCCTCCCTCAGACAGCACTAAGTAAATGAGCTACTTCTTCCTGACCAAAAATTCACAGGTAAATACAGGGTTTGTGTTTTCATCTCCTTCCTGTGTGACTGGGAACAGATTTGTTCCTTTCAATACTGTAATCTGCACTGAAGAATTTGGAGATTTTATATCACACTTATTGAAAATGAGTTGACATATTCCATACACCTTTCCAATACATCTGAAGAATCTGGAAGAAGCAGGGTTTGAATTTCAGCTACATATATCAAAACTGAAACCACCTCTGTCAGGTAATACCTGACCCAGTTTCCAAGTTTCATCCATTTTTAATAGCCTTGGATTTGGCCACCACATCCAAATACTGATAATGGCCCAAATTCAGTAAACACCAATGTACACTTTTATCTTTACCACAGATGCTTAACTTTGTTCTTGCAAGAGAAGAAGGAAGGTCAGAGCAAGCTCACTTTTCTTCTTAAGCAGTTCCCCACTTATATATTAAGCATAGCCTACATGAGTTTACTCAGAAGTTATATGACCATTAACTCACTAGCAACACTTTTTTTTTTTTTAATTAAAAGCTACAACTACATCACAACTACACAGCTTGCCTAGACTGTGACTATATCACAGCTCTATTGTGAACAGTATTATCCTACCGAGCCATTTTATTTGGGTTGTTTGCAGTTTAAGTATACATTTTTACAGAGTAACATTAGAGCAAAAATACAAAAGGGATTCCCAAAAAAAAAAACCAGGATGTCCAGAGACCAATATATGAGAGGCAGCTCTTACAGACATACTAAGGAAAAGACAGATGTGGTCACACAACAACCTTGGCTACTGATTTCTGAGCATGCATTTACCACATAAAGCTGCAAATGCAGCAGCAGGAAGACTACCAGTTCAAGATTGCTCATCTTACAGGAAGAGCAGTCACAAGACCACCAAGTCCCCACCATTGCTGTTGAACTATATTTAATGCCAATCTAAGCATATACTATCAATGTAGTCTAGACAGGGAATATAAACATACAATCTAGATTCATACTAGCACAGCAGCAAAGAATAAAAGTATTTTTACAAAATCTAGGATCAAATGCTCATCAAGACTTTGCATTTTTAGCTTACTTGCTATATTGTTATAAACACCACCTCGCATCACCTCATGAGTTATTCTTAACACAGATCTGGAAAGTATAAATATATGAAAAATAACCTGTGTTCTGTATGGACTATAAGTAGTCACTGCATTACATCAGGCTAACATGCAGAGAAGCTCACCAATCAAAAAAAAAAAAAAAGGCAAGTCCTAAATTTTAAGCATTTAGAAGATTTTCAATGTTCTTCAAGTTAAGCATTTACCTGTTGCTGTTTCCCTTATACAACCTAGAGGAGGGGAAACAAACAGAAACAGCAGTAGACACCCTTATAAACAATGTCTTTGTAATTTTAGATTAAGAACTAGTTTAGACTAATGACAGTAACATAAAATAAAACATATTCCCTGACATCCTCATAGCTTTTCTCTGCCAAAAGCAATTAAAAGTACTGCACCTTTGGAGAGTGATGAGGAAGGAAGGAAATGCTGGCTGAGGTTATGAACCTTTCTCTGATAAAAAAAAAAAAAAAAGATCTCTGACTCCATTTCACAAGAGACTGGATACCAAAAACTATTACACTTCTGATTTTGCCTGGAATTGGTACATTCTTTTCAAATCTTACAACAGGACCAGCATTACATTCAGATCTGTGGCTTGTTACATTCTAAAAAACAGCTGATCTCTCAAAACCCAGGTGAGGCTTTTGGTTGAGTTCCTTCTTTCATCTGAACAAGTCAACCCTAAATTCTGAGTTACATGCCTCCGAGCAGGAATATTCTGTTTTACCATTGCACGTACTCTGAGTAGAAATAACATATTCATGAGCACTTGCTTTTCACTGGGTCTAAAGCAGCATTTTCCATTCACTCCTCTGCCAGCTGGAGCCTGGGTGATCACTTTCAGTAAAAACAGCTGTGGCCATGGCCATGACACCTGCCTGAGGGTCCATTCCCATCAGCCTTCCTGAAACTCAAAAAAAAGTCTTTGAAAATGGGCATACATATTATGACCTTCAGACCCTTTGAACACAAGGAGTATCAGAGAGAAAAAGGAGCAATTATCCTCTACTGTACAAGGTAGATAAAACATCTCACCTTAGCCCAGTCTTCTCCTTTACACACTAACAGCAATATTGCTGCTGCAGTATCTTAGGTAAGAAAATCCAAACACAAACCAAACTAGATTAATTTTCTTCTTGTAGGCAAGCCATACACCATCATCTACTCTGAAATGGCAAACTACCTGGTTCTCAAGGGGGAGGGGGGAAGGAAGGCAGCTTTTCCAGATACGTTGCCTACACCTCTTCTACCAAACAAGGCAAAATTATGATTTCTGTACTTCTGTCAAATTCCCATCATTAGTGCACCTTTTAAAAGTATCAGACTGGATATTTTCTCTCTTAATACGGAAGAGAAGAAAGCAGTAACCTCTGCCATACTTCTTATTCTCCTCCTGTGATGGGATACTCTCAATTAACCAGTTGTCAGTGCAATCATATACTATTATAAAACCAGAAACCTGAGAAATGGAATACAATGGTTTTACAGATTCTTTTCAGACACTTCTATCAGGATTCTCTAGGATTACCTTTAATCCTGTAATCAGAAAGGCCATTTCACAATGGGGCTAAGAATCTACCAAAACCAAACTAAAAAGATACCTTTTTATGGCAAGGGAGTAAAGTCGAGTTAGTTCCATCACTGAAAAATGGAAATAGGCTACTGTTTTGTTCATGCTGAATTAGAGAATATACTGTGATCTCAGCTTGCTTTAGAGGGCGGGGGAAAAAAAAAAAAAAAATCTACCTGCCCACTAGGATTTCACATTGAGATTGCTATCACAAATTAGCTATTATGTTTTAACAATTCCCTTCTTTTAAGCACTGAAAACACAGCCTTGGCCAGCTGATTAACAAATTCAGTCCTCCCATGCATAAACACAAGAAAAGATTTCTTTGTAAAATGGTACAACAAAAGGTAAAAAAACATATCACAGGAATAAGCACACTACCAGCACTCTGAGGTTAATCACAGACATCCAACCTGCCAACAGTGAAAACAAACTTATATTCATGTGTACTGTTAATTTGCTTACCTCCAACCTCACTGTTTACCTGACAGTCTGTTCACTTCCCATTTATACTGGGAGAGGTTACAAAAAGCCATTTCAAGGGAAATTCCAAAGCTCAACATAAATAAAGGATTAGTTGGTGGATACTGCTTTCAAGATAAGGATATATATGCCAGCAGTAAAGGCACTGAAGGTAATTAAGCCCTTATAACCACAGAATATTTACTCTGTACAAAAATTGGCTTCAAATGCTTTCAATGTGACTGCTAGCTACAGGACAGCCAACAAAAGTACTACCTGTTTGCACAAAGTAAAATGAAAATGGAATGACAAAAAAAACTTGTCTGGGTTTGAAACTCAAACTTGAGTTCAGCATTAAGTTACTCAGTTATAAATGAAGGACAAAACAATGGTAGCCAGGCAGAACATGCGTGAGTAAGCAAAAAACCCTTTTAAACATGATTATACCAACCACCGAGCAAATACTGTTAAAAAAATTAAAATCCACTGAGATACACCCTAAAATCAGAGCTCCTGTTTCCTCTACTTCAGACAGAATAGAGCAGAGATCTGGATAGCACAGATCATAATCAGAGGTTTTGTTTAATTATCGTTGTACAAAGAATAAGGTAGTGTGGGTACTGCATTCTAAATACACCCAAATAACTATACCGAATCACTGGTAAATACAACCGCAGAACTTTGAAAAATGGCACTTACTCCTTGAAAGCCCACAGATTTGCAGTGTATTTTACAGGCAAATCCATTCCTCTACATTTCCTAATCCTTAAAGGAAGTGCAGGCTCTCCTTCCTTCCACCCTTTATAGATGCAGTTTCAGAGGAAACCACCAGAGGCATTTTTTTTTTTATCTCCTTGGTGTATATTTGCATATTGACTTCTCCAAACTGGGACAATTTAAACTGTCAATAAAATGACACCTGCCTTTCTCCTGCTCATGATATTGAGTTTTTGTTGTTGGGGTTTTTTTGTGTGTTTTTTTGTTTGTTTGTTTGTTTTTGGTTTTTTAAACAGTATTTTTCATGCTCTCTGTTTTGGACTGTAACCTGCACTACAGCAGGTCCTCCTGAATTCTAGTACCACGATACTACTTCCCTTTAACTCAAGTGGAAGAGGCCTTTGAGGGCTTCAGAGCTGTAGTATCCAACTATCGCTGTAAAAATGTTTTTAAGATGATATTTGTATATGAAGACTATCTTTTGTAAATCCGTAATAAAAAACTAACTGAATTATCATTGTAATTAAGTCTCCCAACCAAAACTGACAACATTTTGACAACCTCATTGAGTTACAGCATGGGAGAAGCTTCACCTGAGAAAAAGAGCCAGTCATCAAACCTCAGTTTTCTGTCCTAGCCAGAACTTACCTCGTTCGGCTGCAATCAACCATCTCCTGTAACAATACTAGCAGTAGGCATTAAAGAGCCGTACAGCAGTGGATAGTTACTACTTTGCAAAGATATGATTGGCAGCAGCTTCTTTTTTTGCCTCGGGATAAGATCTGGGACATAAGAACAGAGAAGAGAGATGTGCAGAATGAAACATCATTAAGTACTAACTATGGAGGAGAAAAAAGGAAATTCCCCAGAGATGACAGGTTAAAATTCTTCCTTATGGGTTGTCCAGAATACAGTCAAGTTCCTGTCAGGTTCCTTAGGCAAGTCAGGGATGTATTACATGTGAGGAAATAAACAGACCCAGATTTCAAAGCCTCACCCTGGAGCCAATGAAAACCCCACTCTCCCTCTGCAAGCTGTGACTGTTGCTCTGTGGAAAGCTATCATTTACATCCTTTTCCAACTTGGCATTAAAAGTATTATATTGCCCTAGCTGGAAGAGAAACAGCCCGATAAGCACTTTAAAATCCTATCTTCTCTATGCTAACTCTAGAATCACTGTTATTGGCAGCACAACTTACAGGAGGCGTTTCAAAACTTTCATCTTTTGTTTTCTTAAGCAGAGAAACGGCATCTATACCATATTTTAAGCAAGCCCCAGTCTTAAGCAGATGCACACAGTATAAGCTTCCTTGCTCCACACAAAGCACCTTCAGAGTGCTTACATAGTCTTCAAAATACATATGTAGATGACCACTTTCAACTGGCTTACCAGTTGCTTAACCATCCTATGGCTAATCAAGGCAAAAGGCTAAGTTTCCATTTATTAATTTGGAGGTTAGGTCTTGGGTAAGGAGTCAGAGATAGTTCAGGAATACTAGCACAGGGACTTGGACTGACTGTGAGCAAACTGAGTATGACACAAAATAGGCAACAGATAGATTTTTTTTGTGTGTGTTTGATGAAACTGTATCCTGAAGGAAATACACAGAGGTTTTTTTGTTGGCCTCAGAGCTGGTGGTTCACTGAGCAGCCTAAATTACTTAGCTTCTAGTGCAATATACTAGTCCTCTGAAAGGGACACACTTTAAACAGAAAATTGGAATTAAATACAGCATCCTTAGAACCTTTAACCAAAACCTGTGTGTCTGTTTATCTAGCAATAGTGGTAAATAAAAGCACTGAACCTCTGTATATTTCAGCATTAGACTGTTGAACAGAACCCAATATCGATAGACAGGAATCTTGACATTTTAGCAAGAATAACCTCTTGGGAGAAACAGAAGAGATGACAAGGGGACTTTCAGCAGCAAAAGTCATAACTAGGACTGACCCAACAAGCAAAATTATTAGCCATTGTTTTAACTTATTATTTTGATCACTAAGTCATATGCACAAGGACAATAGACATAATATGAAAAACCCACACTTGAGTACCTTGAAGAAGCAGATAATATTATATGTATATAAATAGATAACTAAGCAACTTTCAGTATCACAGAAGTGGTAGAGGGGTTGTGTTTCTGAAAATGGAGTTCTCTTGTGTGCCTTTTAAGAATTCCATCACTGATGACTTCTAAACCTAACTTTCAAAATTCCACTTTGTCATAGACAAAACCATTTCACTTTCAAATGGGCTTCATAAGGTTCTTAGTCTAGGGAAAAAGAAAACACAACAAACAAACAAACACACATCACATCACCTAAAACCCCAAACATTCAGGGCTACATTACATACAGGAATTAAACACATACTTCCTGTTTGTGCAGTAAGTAGGCCACAGGTTTGGGTTTTTACTAATGTGTGCAACAGCATATATGAAGAAAAGTAGACCTCTAGTTAAAGGAGAGACACCAGCCTCTATCCTCCTCCCAGTCTACTTAAGCAACACCTCTCAGCAAGGAGGCACTTCTTCGGTGGGGAGCTATAAAAAGCAAGGCAGAAACACTGAATCCTTCTCTCCTTTCTAACTCTCAGCCAATCTGATTATCAGGGTTTTCAAGTGCTCTGCCAAGGTACTGAGAAAAGATCACAGGACAAAGTTTAACAGCTACAGGTGTGTGATTTAAGAATGAAAGTGACTTTAAGTCATCAGGTTCAGTACTGTTTCCTCTAATTACTGGATCATTTCCTATCTGGACATATAGTTTTCTATCATACAGCTGCTAAAATACCAGTGATCACAGATGACTGCTATATTCAACAGCATCCAAAGTTCAAGGTAACAAAGTGAGCTCAAAGTAGCTTTTGTCTTTCTTTCCCCTTAACCCTTCCAACACCCTGAGACAGCTGTTACAATGTAAGGTGCTGTCTGCAAACTGCCAAGAAGGGATGGGGTGGGGGGAATCCTACAAAAAAAAAAAACTCTGGATTTAAACATTATTTGTAAAATGGGCTGTTATTTAGTAGTTTAGTCTGCATTCCATTCAAAACCTTTAGGATCACATTGGACCAGCTCAAAGCTTTAAACTAGGTATTGGTCCCTTTTTCCTACCTAAAAGAGGAAAAAAAACGCCACCAACCCATAAAAACAAACACAACACACAAAACAGAAAGAATGTGCATTAATTACAAGGTACTGAGTGACCTGGCTTAGCCTTTATTACATGTCAGCAGAAAAAAATTCCTGACTTCTGCATCAATTATAAGGACAGAATAGCCCAAGTTCCACAGAGATTTCTTGTGACAAACAAATAAAGAAAGTCTACTTCTGGCTTATTTGGGTGCCTAACTAAGAAACGAGTATAATCTGCTAATAAAATAGCACTTTTCATATAAAACCTTTCAAGTTATTTTAGGACTACAATAACATTTAACCCCAGAAAGTTTCTTCCTGTGCTGCTTAATTCTAAGCTTTAGGAGGCCAGTTTTCCCTTATTTACAAATAGTCATAAGCATTTTACTCAAGCAGAAGTAGGGAAACTATGCCTACTCCCAAAAAAATAAGAGGTGCAGGATTTGAATATAGTCAAGTCCTAGCACTTATGTTTCAAAAAGAACACTGGAAAATTGTGAAGAGTGCAAAACAAGGCAAGAGAATCACTTACCGTCAGAAACCCTACATTATACCAACAGACTAAAAGAAGCTTCATCTGTTCAGCTTGCACAGTCACTAAGTACCTGTCTGAGGGTGACAACAATTTCTTCAGTCAAACAAAAGTTTAATGTTGGATGCTAAACACACAGATATGTTCAGTCTAGAAACAGGACTAAACTGATGGTATAATTAAGGATAGTCTCTTTGCCATGACTGATACTTCAACATAAGTTACTGCTTTAAAGACTAAATCTCTTTCTAAAACCATGATACAGCAGAAACAAAATCCTTCCACTTCAGGCCTTCAGCTTCTAAAGGCCCCATTATACAGATGGTGGGCTTGAACACCTACTGCAGTCCTTCCAGGCTTTATAATTTTCTAGTGACCTCTCCAACCGGCACAGATTTACCATTTACTCTGTCAGGAAGTCTACACATTCTCCTTAGCTAAACAAGAGCTCATTTAAAACCCCAAGTCCTCACTTTTCTTCCCATAGACCAAATCCAATTGACAAGCAGAATTACTGCTGTGGACATAATAATCTAGTTCTGGATTTGGAAGAAGGGCCAATTAACATTTACAAACAAAATTAGAGAGAGAGTGACTAATTTTACTTTTATCATTCTCAATTTTAGCTGTATAGTAGATACAAAAATATCAAAGTCCCCTTCCAGTACAGAATGTCTCACATGTTTTTTGCAGTTTTTCATAAAGTCAAAGTTAAGACAATGAGGATGTCAACTCTGCAGGGACAGACTGTGCATTAAAGTTAAACAGTTTGAATCTGAGCCATAAAAGATGTTAATTTGAAAAAAGGTAGAAAAAGGTAAAGACCTTTCATCAGTGACTTACCAAATGTTACAATACATTTTTGAGTAGAAAGTACATATTTTGTAAAACTTCACTCATTATGAAGTGTTTCAGAGGAAATATATAGTAGCAGAACTTGACAGTTAAGTGGAAAAGCTACTTGCAGACACATAACATACTGTAAGAAAAATTATATCTGATGTATAAAGTGAAATATCAATTAATTATGCTTCTCAACAGATTGTAAATACAACTATAGGCTGAAATGTTTGAACTGGGATTTTCATGTATCTGTACTTGGTAACAAACTAAGTCTGCCAAAAACAGCACTTGAATACATCCAGACTTGAGGAAACTTGTCAGTGTCTAATTCAGCATAAAAAGATTAAGCAGGATCTAATCTGGTGAACGGGTGGCCCTGCAAGACTCGAGGTTTAGGGTGGGGTGTGCTGTGGTGTGCATTCTGTATTTTTTATAATCCTTTTAGAATTGAATGTGAATTAAAAACTCTAACATGCTACCAAGGAGTCTCCCTGTATATCAGTGCTTACAAACATGTTTGTTGGCTTATGTCAAAAGCAACTCATGTTATATTATTTTTCTTTAAAAAATCAAAAGGAAAAAAAGGCATAGAGGTAAAAGCAATATTTTTTCCCTCCATATTTTATTTTCAGTATGATCTCCCCTCCTCCTCCATGGTCTCTGTATTTTTACATTAAAGATTTCCTGGTATGACATTATCAGTGTGGCCTTCCCAGCTCTTTTATTTATATGCAGAGACGGGTGTGGGTAACTTATAAAAGTAGCTGTAAAGTAAATATGCCTATAAACTTTGACAATTTTATAAAAGGCAGTCATTTGTCTGTATTCAGAAGTGACAACAATACAGTGACATTTTCCCACCATAGATAAGTGCAGACCCAGTTTGGGGTATTGTATACTTCAGTCACAGCAATAATTCCAAAGCTTTTAAATTCATGAACTTTAAAAGCCTGTGCACTAATTTTTCAGCAAAACTTTGAAGGGACCCACAGAAGCCACTTTACAGCTGTTTTCCAAAAACATGAAAACCAAAATAGAGGCCCAGCATCCCTGAAGAGGAAGAAAAATGAAATACACAAAGGAAAATTTAATTTTTTTGTTTTGTTTTGTTTAAAAAGTACATTCTCAAACACCAAGATAATGTACAAAGCTGAGTCAGATCCTCCCCAGCAGGGCTCATTGAAAAAAAAAAAAAAAAAAAAAAAAAAACAAGCTCCAGGAGAGCAGAGGCAAGAAGAATTTACCTAGCATCCAAAGTCTCAACAACCATCTTGAGTCTGTTCACAAAAAGGAGGGCCTCAGCACTTAAAAATGTGTTGTAATTCTGGTGGTTTTGGCTCACTCTCCTGTGCCCTGGTTACACAACCCCAGCTGAGGCTGAAGTCTGCTCTGATAGGGTTTTACCATTCCCCTCTGTGTCCAGGAGAACTCAAAGGTATAGGAACATGCTGGGATGGTTGGATTTAGAGCACAAAACTACTCCAAAGGCATGGTCTGAATCATATCCACATTTCTCCATCTGTCTGAAAGATGTGTGGCAAAATGGGCTGGAGCTGCTGTATTAATACTGTGGATTCCAGCCAGGCCTGAAGTGATGAGCAAGTCATGGTCTATGATAAACGCAGAGTGTCCATATATATTAGAGAATTTTAAGTCACAACAAGAGCTTGCTGAGGTACAGCTGTATTTGGAGGCAATTGTGAGAAAGCTAGACTCAACACAAGTTTCTGGAAGCAGTGTACAGAGCATTTTCCCCAAAAGCACACAGCACCCTAAAGGCTGCACTCTTGAGTTCCCAGTGCTGCTTCTCCAAATCAGATGAAGCTTGTCATACCATCGTAAGTTCCTTTAGCTTTGGGCATAGGCCAAAAAAAATCAGTACTCTCAGTACAACTTCTGAACTAGCAGCCTTGCATAGTAGACAAACTATTGTTAGAAAATGTTAGGGATTTCTAACATTTCTATTCAAAAGCTATCAGTCCCTGCTATCCAAGCTATAGCCAAGTGTTGCAGTAAGAGCTGCAGAACTAACAAACACAAGAACTCAAGTTCTCAATGCCATTATACTTTGCACCCATATGAAACACAGACATTATTTTCCTTCAGTTCTCTTGCGAAACACTTTAAATATTTCTGAGCACTTAATTAAACACAAAACACTAACAAGAAATATGCAAGTAGCCAAATAATTATATTTTTATGTAATTACTATATTTCTATGTAATTACTATATTTCTATGTAATACCATTTCAAGATGCAACCTAAAACCTCAGTCCTGTAACACAACTCAGCCATATAACTCCTTGCACCCACCCATTACTCCATAAATGGCACAAATCCACCTCCTTCCAGGCTCAGAGCACAGTGCTCTATTAACACTAAAGTTCAGAGAAGTGGATCCAGAGGTATGAGAAGATGCAGGTGTGAGTTTGTTTGTTTTTTTTTTTTTCTTTTGAGAGGTAGAAATGAGAGGGGATGACAAGAAACAGAACTAAACAATTACTTTTAATAATGAATACAGCTTCATAATTAAGACATCCTTTATAAGCATTTCTGAGGAGAGAAATGAGCAACAAGTTCATGGCAGACTTCACACTCCTGAAAATCATCTTTTGGTCACGTGGAAAGATTTTCTAGCTAGCAGCTGTCAGGGGAACATGTTTTTAAATACTTTGCCTGTTTTATCAGGTCACAAAATATTTGCATGGTCAGGTTGAGGAGGGCAACTTTGGGGTACCTTCAATTTCATATTCAAGTGGCAGATGCTATTAGAGTTGACCAGTGCCTGTAGTTAATACTGCCACTTATTTGAAAGTGGAAAGCCTATGATTTCCAAAAAGTTTAGAATAACTTAAAAAAAAAAAAAAATTATACTACTGATTGGAGGGGTGGGTTACTAAAGACAGGAAACACAAGAGAAAAAAAATCCATTTATATGTATCTACACTTACATCCCAAAGTAGTCTCTCTCTGTGTTTCATTTTGAATTATTAAGAGCTCCTAGGGCCAGGATCCAATACCAAGACTGTATTCTCTGGGTAGGGATCCTAACTGGGAACAAACCTTGAAATGCAGACATTTTCTTTCTGGGAGAGTCAGAGCAGAGATGCATCTTTCTAAAGGGTTTCTTGTTGCCTACAAACTGTGTATTTAATTTTAAAAATCATTCAAGACAGGACATCTCATCTTCAGATATGCTGGCTAACTTTTGACATGACCAGGCAGATCTCCTGGCCAGACATCAGGCATAATTCCCTAATGATCAGCTTCATACATAACTTGATTCTTCAAAATACTGCTTTCCATTGTGAAAGATATCCCTTCTCATGAGATAAGCTTTAACAAACATGAAATTTTTATACAGTGAAAAGTACAAATACATAAACTGATAACCACGCTTCTTACAAACATAGACATTGAGAGGAAGCATGTGGTTCCTAACACAAGAACTAGACATAACAGAAACTAAATAACTTCAGATTGCAGGGCTTTCCCAGACCAGAAAGTCCAGACTTGCTAGGAGAGAGGTTATATTCAAACTCTTCCCACCTTAAACAATTTCTCCATCATCTGAGGCACAAACTCAGTTGTGAGTATATGGGAAGAAAATTGAGTATTGCACCTGAAAGTTGTGTCCATTTTTAATTATTCTATAAAATAAATGCTGCAGGGACCACTGCCAAGATATATGTAATGGAATTTATATTAAGCTCTGTTTCACAAAACCCACAAGTAAGAACAGCTACTATTTTCAAAGGATTTGGTAACTTTTAATGTCTTGAAATGCACAATTGGTTTTACAGTATGTTCTAACAAAGGCTACCAGAACATAATGTGGCTTTAATTTAAAGAGTAAAAGCCTCCCTGCATGCTAAACCCAACCTCTCCAAGGCTCTTTTGTCCACATGGCTAACGGACCTGGTTATAGTGCATCAGAGGCAGCTTCCCACCTTTTCCCTCCTGCTCTCTTCAGTTTGCTGACTCATCAAGAAGCTGACTTCAGTAGTTTGACATATCGCTCCAAAACAAGTAGAAAGTTTCTGTTAACATTTTACCGCTCACAAAACATCAAAGCTAGCTCCTCTTCTGGTTTATCAGCAAACAGCAATTTCCCCTTCTTTTAAGAGAAATCAAACTATGGGGAGCCAATTAAAAAAAAAACAAAACCTAACAGCTAAGCTTTCTTTTGTATTAATCTCTCTAAATTTGGGATATATCAAGGCCTCTCAGCCCAATCCTAACGTCAGTGGTGTTGCTAGACATAAAATTAGGTGTCTAAAAGACAAGAAAACTGCACTGCAGCTCTTAAGTGATAATTAATATTAGCAGGCTTGAATTTGCTAACTATAGAGTACCTGTCAAAGCTCTTTAGCATCAAGCAGTAAATAACTGCGAAGTACTTGTGCTGCTGCATGCCTTGGCAAGTCAAAGGGCAAAAAGTCTTTGCATCTTTATTTTTACCACTTTGCATTTCTTAGTTTTCAGGATCTGGTCAGCCCAGGATGAAAGAATTTAAGCTTGACAATCTAATTTATCCTCAGAGTTGTAGCTCACTAACTTGTAGTAAGTAATCAATTTTTGCCTCTTATCCTTCAACGTCCTTTAAGTTGCATTGTAAGAAATACTGGTGGTGAAGACGGGAAATCACGGAATCTGAAAACAGATTTCTGGCATGTCACTTCAGTAAAGTAGCAAGATAAAATATGAAGGAAATTTCAAAAGGGGGAGAAAAAGCACAGGTTTTGGGATGAAAGTTGATTGTCATTTAAGAAACTGTGGACTTTACAGTACTTAAATTTATTTTAAACCCTATTAGTGTAAGTAAAATCCAATATTAACACTGGCAGAAAGATTAATTGTTACTATTGCTCATTTTCTGTATATTAACCCTTTGCAGTTGGCAGCAGTCTGGAGTTCTTACCATTCTTCATGTTTCCACACAAACAATATGGGGAGCAGTAAAACCCCTGGAATACGTGGTAGTTAAAAAAGCCAAACCACCCAAAACAAAACAAATCCCCTATCTCCCAACCCCGTGATGAAACTGACAAAAGAAACTACTTTAAACCATGATTTCTAATATGACAATTTTCATGATAACTGCATCTGTTTAGAATGTTGCAAGTACTGCAAATAATTTAAGACATAGTAGTTGCTTTAACAAAACTAGCTGGTCTGTTTGGTGACAGTGTGTTCCCATTAAAAAAAAAAATTAAATAAATCATTCTCAGGAGAAGCAATGGCTATCATTTCCAACCTAGAAGGAGCAGATGTAAATTATACTGTTAACATTTCTAATCACAGAAGAGTATTTTTATCTTTTCACTCCAGGTCATGCACAGCTATAGACTGCAGAGTACTACAGAGATACTAGAGTGTACCCTCTGTCCAGTGTCTTCTCCAAGAACTATTATGGTACTCAAATTATTTTTAAGCAGGAAAATAGAATTTAAACCTGCAACAGCTTCTTTAGGATCAGCAGCACATTTTCAAGACGTTAAGCAAGACAGACGCTAAGCATAACACAAAAATAAAAGGTGCTATTTATGGAGTATTCAATCAATCATTTTCTTTATTTTATATACATAGCTAAGTTTAAAGTAACCAACATATTTAATAATTAGATATGGTTTATCATTCCTGATGAACATCCACCATTAAGGGAAATGTTCCCCCTCCAATCCCACCAAGGAGCACTAAGGGTGATCCATCACCAGAGGAATGCTGGGGCAGGAGCTGGGGAGTCGGAGCACTGCACGCTCTCTGCCTTGCTTCACCATGCAGGTTGCATTGCTTGTGTCCCATCGCAGCTGCCTTCAGCCTCCATGGACAATTCTGAGCAATGCAAACAGAGCACTAAAATTTTTGTTCCAATCAGAAAGGCACTGCTGGTTTACTTTCAAGCTCTGTTTGTGGCCCAGTTTGAGGGTGGGGCCGCTTCTGTAAATGTGCTAAAGTTGAGAACCACATTGTTAAACAATCTACTAGCAATACTTTACTCCAGGTATGCAAGCTCAGCTTTAAGTGAGGCTGATGGTCAAATTACAGCTTGCAGCTGTAATTTTTAAAAAAGCTTGCAGTTAGGAGAGGGTCATCTTCAACCAGTTTTAAACGTCATCCAATGGAGAAGACTATTTGCAGTAGAATACTCAGAAAATTAGTACACCACTTGTTTCTTTGCTTTAACAAGAAACCTTTGCTCCTCCAGAAATGTTTGAATTGTTTTAGATTTCTCTCAGGTTGGAACATCAATTTAGAAATAAATTGGACTACATTAGCCTTCAGAAGTGCTTTAAAGAAGCTAGCTATTTTTCATCATAACACATCACATTTGATTGCTTCATGCAAGCCACATTTAGTGTTCCTATTTTGTGCTACTCATAATTGGTTATTTAACATGTGCACATTATTTATAAATAACAATACACATAATGTTGTATCATGTACAACTTATACAAAAGCAAAAAAGTGCCAACTGAAGTGCTACACTTCTTAATTGCTTGAGAACTAAGAATTAATTACCATTGAAAGAGAAGCAAAAGTGTCTTTTAAAATGGGATCATCAATATAAAAACACCTCATAGTTTTCCAAACCTCAAGTTCAAGCAGTTCAGACCATGTAAGTTTTCTGTAGCTTGTGGATAACTGGAATACTGATCTCTGGTGGGACACCAGCCAGCCAGAACGCCAGGAAAAGTGCTTGGCATTTGAAGAAGAAGTTATTCTACCTGTTAATAGCCCAGCCTTTGTAATCGGTAACTTAACAACCATTACATGACAGCAGATGTATCTTTACTTCTGATGAGGGGTGGGCTTCACTGTAGCCATTTCACAATGTCCAGAACAGTCTACCTTTCACTGCCCTTCACTGCTGGGGACAAAGGGGGGGTCTTTGCTCCACCAAGTTGAGGAAGTTTAAAAGCCCATCCAAAAGCCTCTGGGCAACTGAGAAAGAAAGTGGAACCTATCCAGCGTGGCTCAGTGACTAAGGCAGTTCATCAAAATCCTTTCAGGAAAAAAACAAATCAATTCAATGTTGGGTTTAATGCATCATAACCCTACCAGAGAACTTGAGCTGCACTGCAGAGCACAGGGCCTGTGAACAGTCTGGCTGCAGCAAAGTAAGCACTGCTCTGCTCCACTTGCACAGCACGGTGGTTGCCTAGGCTATTGCTAATGCTCAGCTTCAGTGGGCTGGAGCTAGCCCAGATTTCCCAAGAGAGTTATGACGAATCATTATGAGTTATGACAAGAGTCTACAACCAGTGTTTCACAGAAATATGTGCCAACCTCCTACTGCATGCAGAGAGGCAAACAAGTTAGTGAGGAGTCTGAAACAGAATATCCAATTTCATCACCCGTCCACTTTGATTTTCACCCATTTCCAATCAGATTTCTAATCTGCTTTGGCTTCATCACCTCCTTTTATAAGCATTAGGGCTAAGAATTTCAGATCTCATCCTTATACAGACACTTCCTCTGCCTTCAAGATATGATTTTCAGGGGATTAAAAGCTGCTACAAAATGAGGCTATGAATAATAAGGAAAGACAACCTGGCACAGGAAGATCATATTACTGGGGACAGTGAGAAAATAGCAAGTATGTACTGTATTTTGCTTCAGCATTCTTCTAGCTTCCAACCTTTTTCAGCTAGAGGGATTTCCTTGGTTTGCAGTGACTTAGTTATTTGGAGCCATCTTCTCTGGTCTCCCAGTCCTATCAGTCCACAGTGCCTATCATCCTCTGCATAAACAGCCAAGACGTTTTATTTTGAATCTCACCTGGATAGTGTTATCTGATAGCCACAAGTTCTTCTGCACAAAATAGTACAGTTGGTATACACCATTTACTCCAGATATCTCTTCCCTTGAAGCTTTCCTTCTCTAGAAGCTGCAGGAGACTGAGAATGGAGCAAGGAATACTAAAGAAACCAGTTCCAAAGAACAGGAGGAGGTAAATGAAGTGTACAACCAGTGTCCCTCAGCACACAGATGTTTTTGTGCCCGCCTCAGCCCAGTGATGTACCACTAAGCCTACAAATGCACTAGTACCATAGTTATCTTTGACTTCACACACACTTAAGATCTGAAAAACCTTTAGAAAAGAGGCTAACTTTTCCCATCTACTTTTGTATTTCTTTAAAAGTGGTATAGTAATAATATCACATAACAGCAGCTTTGTCTGTAAACATGGCACAAGATACTATGTGCCCACTGAAAGTCCCCACAGCCCTGTGCAGAAGACAGCATGCAGCATTTACTAACTTGGATGCCCATTCATTCAATCAATGAACTAACGTTCCTGACATGAAAGAATCAGTTTTAGCAAACTTTGGAGGTAGAAATACTGATGCTATTTTCCTCACTGCCTTTGAAGGATATGATCAATTGAGCAGTCTACAGATTTACACAGCCGTGCTTGCATGTTTTTCCTATGCAGCATTACCTATTACAGCAGAAATAGCATGCAAACAGAAGTCAGAGGAGTTCTAAAACTAAATTAGTCTTGTCACAAACAACAGTAACAGCTGGTAGGCTCCCACTAGTGCCATCAGGTACACAATGCAAGGAAAACCATTGCCATTACTATAGGATATTTTACAATGACATAAGCTGGTTGTCCACTGGGACTTTTTCAGTGGCTGTTTATAAAGCCCAGGTGTAGCATTTGTTTCCTTCAGGATACAAGTTTAAACCATGAAGTCAGTAAGAGAGGATCCAGCTGGGGGAAGTCATGGCTCTTGCTTAATGGAAGAAGATGGACAGAAGAGGGGGAAAGGAAGAAGAGTTTGAGGGAATTTAACTTTCTCACATCTTTCTATTCAAAGATTTCTACTTTTAAGACACAGAAAAACAACCACTTAAGATGACTGGAGAAATCCAATACAGGCTCCCACATTCATACACCTTTTACACATTTTGCATAAAGTGACTGCTAATGTAGCACTTGACTGATACTCCAAAACCTTTTGAGCATGGGACCTCTCCAAGTGGGTACAAAGGTAGACTGGGTTCTTTGAAGTAAGCTTACCTATGTTATAAACAGCTGTTCAAAGGTATCACAACAACAACAAAAAAAAAACTAATCAGCAATCCACAGGATGAAGTACTTGTTTTTTATGAAAACCATACAGTATGATCAAAATTCTGTTAAACTACAAAAAAAAAAGTTTTAATCCTAGAAGATGGATAATTCATAATGAAGAATCTACAATCATTCCCCTAAATTTTTGCAAATGAGCACAATCAGTCGCTGTGAACCACAGCAGCCTCTCAGCAAGTGAGAGGAGGAATTTGTGCAACGGATGGAGTAACCCTGTCACAGTCTACTTTCCAATGGTTAACTATACTAGAAGAGTGACTTTTCAGCAAACATAAGCAGAACAAATGCTAAACCAGAAATACACTCAGTCCACTTCCTGGTATTGACATAGTACATTGTTCTACAGGCATCCATTGTAAATAAAATATAATAGCTCTGCTGTAGGAAAACAGTTAAGAAACAGTTATATGTGAATCATGGTAAGGTTTTTTTTTTGTTTGTTTTAATTTGTTTGTCTACCACTCCTCGATAGCTACACAAGCTTCTTGAAAAATATCTTTTACATACGATATACACACACCTTCATCTTTGCCATAACAGAATCTCGAGGTCCTGGGTTTTTTCTCCCCGTACAGCACAAAGCAAGCAGTGACATTTATAAATGTAACTGTTGACTCTAAAGGGTTTGACAGAAGAGGTGGCAGAAAAGCAAATAGTCTGCCCACTCACTGGGGACCCTGGAGTCAAGGACTAAGTTACAGTAACTTAATTACAGGAAACCAATTTCTCAGTTGTCTGCTTGTGTGCTTCATGGTCTAACTCCACTGTATGGAGTAGTGGGTCAGTGGGTGAAGGGCAGGGAGGGGCACTGCTAGGTTAAAGAAACACTGACAAGTTTCCAGATAATCATGTACCTTGCCAACACTTTGCTCAACCCAGCTTGACCCTTATAAACGTGAAAGGTTAATTGTTCAAACTTTGTAACAACAAACATAACTAAAAAAGAAAAAAACAACACCCAAAACAAACAAACAAACAAAAAAAACACTAATGAATATTTCAAGAATATTTCTTTGGAAAAAAACCAAGTAGCAATAATGTCTGGAAATAATTAAGAAAGTTCACATAAACGTTTATGCACTTAAGTAGCAGTGATATTTCAAACACAAGAAATTAAACACTTCTTAATTCTGACTCAGTGATACCAGTGAAACATTTATACATACTAGTAAACTGTATAAACACTAAGTAAATAGAGAGATGCATATGATCAAAGACCACAGACATTTATCTTACAAGTCAGTGCTAGAGCAGCCTCTGGCATATATGCCTGGAAATTCTTTTCAGTAAATGTTATTGTAACATTTGTTGAATGTAAGAATATTTATGAGAATAAAACAACAAAACCTCTCGAAGTTCTAACTTCCAGCACTAATGATTTAGTATAATCAGAAGACACCAGCATCATGTTTTGCCTTTAGTAGAAGATTTTTCATCCAGATATAAGAACATGTGTTCATCCAGACATAAGAAAAAGTGATGATACACTTTTTTATTATTTCAGTTTTTTTAACACCTAAAAATTAATTTCAGAAAAATTATTAAAAACAAATCATCAAGATTAAACCAAGATTTGTTTTACTAAACATTGTATCTGTTAAAGCACATTTTTTATACAAACTGCTTCAAGAACTTCACAAGATCCTATTGCAACAAAATACAATTAACTGTAATTAGAAAATGAAGACTCAGCATTATCTCATCATTTTAATTTGCTGTATTTTATTGTGTTAATTTCTTACTTTGCCAACATCACTAGTAATCCATATAAGAAACTGAGGATGTGTTACTACAATACAGAAAAAAGTGTTTCAAGTTCTTTGCAGTTACTCAGTTTTCCTCATGCTAGTGGTTTATTAAACAGAGCATCATGAAAACCAACACATTGTAGCAAGCTTCAGTGAAATTGCTTGTTGCACCTCAAACGCTACAGAACTCATTTCCATAGGCAAGAAGCAAATTTATTTTTCAATCAAAAAGCTGAGGTATTAGGTTAGGGAGGGAAGGTCAATATTATCTGGAAACAAAAAAAATAATGTGGAGAAGACCATTCCCAAAGGCCAAGCATGCAAGTTGAAATGCAGCATGCCAGAGAAACCCTTGCCTTTCACATCCAAACCCACAGCCTTGGGAACCCTGACACTGCATATATCCCAGGAGGCTGGCACTCACCATGCCACCAATGGGAACAGCTCCCTTAGGATCCGGTGACTTAAGGCTATATATGTCTACATACACACATTTTGATACAAGTATATACTGCATGTGTGAAAGAACACACAAACAGTTATACAACCTTCTATGTGCAGTTTCTTAAAGACCCAGTATTAATTTTTCATCGCTTTTGTATATGGGAGGTTTCACGTCATGGGAATCTTGTACTAATTCCCTCAAAACATACAACAAGGCATACACGGAGAAGAATTTTAACTGGTATCCCTACACACGCTAGTCAAATTTGGTTTCTGAAAGCCTTCCAGTTTTGCTTTCCTTGATAACATGCAGGACACTATATTATGCGTTTGTTTGATTAGATGAACATCGGAAGATACTGAAAAACAGAAGGACCTTGAAGATACTGAAAAAGATCCTCAGGGCATTTAACAGATCCTGGCTTACGTGCAAAAATGTTTCTGGTGTGTTTTTCACCTGTTGACAGTACAGTTGACAATGAAACCATGTTTACAGAAACAGAGACATTGAAGGCTTCCTAAGTCTTCCAAAAATTAAACGAAACAAGTAGCTCCCTGCCTCCCACTCTTGTACGGAGAACAATCCTGTACTATGAACAATCTTGTGTTCAGTTTCAACCTTCTCATTTGGGGATGGAGCTTGCAGGAAAAGGATTGGAAACTGGTACCTGGGATGTCCTAACCTCAAAGACTGTTGTTTTTTCAGTGTCTAATGGATGCACACACTAGTACTCAGTCCTCGCCCATGTTTCTTTGCAGGCATCAATCTCTGATTGCCAGCATAAGGAGGAGACTCAATCTTTATTTGATGGACACGTGATGCCGTGACTCCATCATTAATGATGCTCTGCAGGATTCTTTCCACTCCCTCCCCTTCCTTCCCCAAGAGCCCTGCTACCAGCCCATCTACAGTTCTGTGCTATCACAAGTCCTACCCTCTCTTAACTCCTGATGCAAAGCCAAAGTAAACCTTACAAGTTACGTACTGGAAGTTGCTTATGTGGCAAATTAAAATGCAGCAAGAGAAAATAAAGTTACCTTCCCCAGAGTGAGTTTTTCCCAGATTTGGTTTGAAAGTTTTACATCATCCCTACGTCTTGCTTAATTTATCAGAATTCTCTGGTGAGCTGAAGTGTGGCAGCACCTACCTCTGTCCCACAGTCAGAAAAGAAATTCAATATGTAACATACATTATCAGTATAATTTTAACAAATTTAGACTTCATAAATACCTAGGAGAACGACAGATATGATCATGTAGGCTACTTTTAGGGAAGCAACCGGAAAGGTACATGACAGTTTGTTCCAAATCCTAACTCACGGCACAAGTGCAGGCTTTGGTTCTACCTGGACTTCATCACAGTGCTTTTAGCATGAGAATTTATAAATAAAGGGGTGCACAACATGTGAATTAGAGAGCGTCCAGTCTTTGAAAGACTAGCTCTAACTGCTTTGCCTCTTGTGTTTGAGTTCTCATAGTAACATGTTAAGCATTACAATAAATGTAAAAAACAAATTACCAGAACAGCTTTTTAAGTTAAGCATAGCTTAATACACAGAAATAAATTTGCTTCTCTGCTTTTGTTGATGTGCTTCTTGAAATTATTATTGCAGAATATTCCTTCATGCCTTTCAAAAGTCAAAATTTAGGTTCAAATGCAATAAAAACACTTAAAACTAAATTTTGAGATGTATATCAGTAGCTTTAGAGAGAAAGTAATATAAAACAGCCTGGGCTGCAAGCCTTATTCAAACTAAAACACACATTTGAATGAATACAGCCCTTGTACGAGGACGGCAATGACCTAGAAAGCAAGCATACACAAGACCTACCACAAGTTTTGCCACAAAACCTTCAGAAAAACCTCACAGCCTTCACACAAAAGTATTAAAACATTTTAATGAAACATTCAACGGTGATGCCGAGGAAGGACTTAAATCAGCAAGATAACAATTGTTTTTAAAGAAAAAATTTTCCCTGAACCATGTACCTAACGTTCAGATGTGGGAATTCAAAGTTAATGGACCTTGGGGAAAAAAGAAAATGGTCCAATTTTCACAAAGATTGAGCAATTAAAGATTCTACTTATTTTAGTGGAAATCATGCATATTCGATTTCTCTTTGTATCACTCATCCAGCATCTTAAATGACAGTTTTGGTTCAATGAAACTTAAGTATCCCATATGAAAAACTAGCTTCAGTCACTAAGATGTCCAAAGCTGAAATTCTAGCAGCCCATTGGTCCTCCCCCCATCATATATTTTGGAACTCTCATGGACAATGGGCTACAGATGGAGGGAAAGGGTACACAAAAATAAGTTTAAAGTTCCTGCTATTTAGATAAACATGCAGACATGAAATTAATTCATCTCTCCCTTAAGTTTAAGGCCAGTAAGGGAAACTCAAGTTTTTGACTTGAAAAATTCTTCACAAAAATCACAATGCTTCTTTTTGTTCAATAACTACTTAAAAAAAAAAAAAACAAAAAAAAACAACCAAGCCCACACACGAAAAAACTACTAACCTTCACTCCTGGGGACAGGTTCTGTAGCACCTGGTGTTTTATCTGGCATCTCTCCAGAAATACAGTTAGTAAAACCTAATGGAAACAAAGCAAAGAAAGTGTTCTCCATCAAAACCAGTATGTTTCAGTAGGACATTCCCCCGTCCAATGACCCCTGCGAAGGATGGATTTTCACCTTCCATCTTCATGTTTGCATATAAGAAATATAAACAAGCAAAACTCCCTAGAGATCACTTGTAACACCATTCAGTGGACTGTCACCTGGATGTACTGCCAGGTAAGTGGGCACAAACCCTCTAATAAACTGCATTGGTAGACTGAAACCACTAGTTACCTGTAGTGAACTTCTGTCTTTGAGTTTGGATGTTTTATTTTCTGCCTCAGTGAATTTCTAGTGAAAGGCCTATGAACTGGGGTGGAATTGGTACTTCCACTCACATACTGCTGAAGTTAATGAAAGAGTGGCCATGAGCAGGGTCATGTCAGCCTGCATTAAACATAAAATGCTATTAAATTAAAGCCTTACTACATTGTAGAACACCAATACTTCTTCCACCCCAGCAGTGGGCAGAGAAGAAAAGGCTTCTCAGGAAGGCAGAGCTGACCTCTCACAGCAGTGTTACATACCCTCCATGCTACTGGCCGACAGTCAACATGTGGCCAACAAAGACTGGGATTTTGTACCCTCCTTTTCAGCACCTTTGAATATTTTCCCCATCACCAGCTGGACTGACATTCCATTTTACATAATGAAAGCCTCAAGATCAGATAGGATGATGCATCAATAAAAGACAATTCAAAAAGAGCAGGATTCTCTGCCTGAAGGAGACTGCACCAAGTGGGGCAGGGACTTCACCTGAGCTGACAATTCATGTAGCACAGTGCTGTGTACAGCACTATACAGAGCATACCGCATTGGAAATACTAGCCTTCAACATTTCTCCACTGCATTGTCAGTTTTAAAAATTATACCTAAAAACTGAGGTCCAGTTAGGTTGCACAGGATAGTATTTTAAGTGACTTCTTTAAAAAGCATAGAAATTCATATATTTTAAAATCTTAGAGGTATGCTCTCTCATTAATGCAAACTGGTTCCACACTGTTGCTAGAAATTTCAGAATATGCTAAAAAAAAAAAAAATACTGAAAAAAACCACCACCACATTTTCTTTTATATAAACGCCTATTTCATCACTCCTAGTCATATTAACAAGTAATCAAGTTTTTTCTTCATGTAACCCAAATAAACTTAATTCTTGTAATATTTATTTTGCTTTTCTTCACAAAGAGGTATAATAAAGCTAGTAGAAAGAGGGAAGATTTAAAGAAAAGAAACATAGAACTCCACTCTTGTTTTCTGTAACATACGAAGTTTTGAATTACTCAAAAAAACAAAGTCAAAGCTTAACATTCTTTTATTTACCTATAAAATTCCTAGTTTTAATCTAGGAAGGAAATCTCTCACAAGAATTGTTCTCAGAATAGGAAAGTAAATCTCTCTCTGCAGTAAGGCCAAGCAGGACTCATGTAAAACCAGCAGAGAAACAGAATTTATGTTATAAGCTTGTTAGTAAGGTGTAAAAGAAAGTAATTCTTGCTTGTTTGCTATACAAATAATCACTGCTTATCCAAACAATCTTGTTACGAACTTTGGGATACTACTACTACTTGCAAGATAATCATAGAAAGTACTTTATAAAACCCGTCTTGTTAGATCCTTCTAAATACTCTTGCAATATAATTATTGATATAGCTTTAATTGTCTCTGCATCTTAGGCTCAATTGTTCTAGTAGTCCATGGGGGTACTTGGTATTTCTGAAATTCATCCTTGGAAGCTGCTACCGACTACTTACTCCTCTGAGTACTTTTTCACAGAATATCCCAGTAAGAGAACCTGATATACTTATGCATTCAAAATTTATGAAAAAACACAGCGTTACTGTTTACATTTCTTAATTAAGCAAAACTCTTAAACAGTAACCAAAACCATCCAAATGTATGACCTTGCATTTTCACAGGCCATAATCAGCCAGGGCCACCCAAACAGCTATACTGGGAGGTCCTAGTTCAAGAAATTTGTTGTTCCATCTAGTAGATTGGCTTGCCTTTGTAATCCTGAGCTGCTAAAAACGTTATAAAAATAACAAAAAAAAAAAAAAACAAAAAAAAACAAAAAAACACCACACTGCACCCAAACCCAGATCTCAGTTTCTTTAAACACAGGATCTAAATCAATAGCATGCTAGAGCTGAATTCATGGGAGAACGTTAAAACTTATAGCACATCAGTGACTAAAACATACTTTTTTAAAAGAATGCTTATGAAATATAAGGATTGCCTATGTTTTACAGACAAATATAGTCTTTGTCTTTTCAATTAACTGTAGTTCACTGAGAAAAAAAAAAATTAAGGGTTTCCAATTACTCAAAATAGCTATTAATTGAAGTATCACAATTTTAAATTTTAAAGTCCAAAGAAAATTTTTCCATAAGAGAAAAGACTTCTGTTCCATTTTTGTTCTCTCAGCAATTTAACATTGTACTCCAAAAATGCATCAAGCAGCTCAAAAGAAACTATTGTTCATCATAGGACTGTTTGCTGTTGTAACTATGGAGTCCAACTATGTATTTACATTGAACAACAATCATCACTAACCAAAATCTAACCTGAACCTCCTTTGTGTCAAATCCCTGGACCCTAGTCTACATCTGTTCTAAATAGCTGGAAATGATCATATTTAAGGAAGCTGGTTGGCTTCCTTCAAAAACTTATGAAATACACTGTCTTAGACAGATAAAACAGTCAGTTCTTTATGAATATAGAGCAATACATGTAAAATAACTGAAGTCCTGAAGTTCTACATTACGTGCTGTCTTATTAACAGTAAAGCCATCTGCTGGTTTACTTTTAGACAGTATTTGGGTGAGTTCTTCCTGCTCTAATTAAAAAAAGTGTAAGAGTAAGTAGGGAGAAAATGGGTATTAGGAAGTTTTTTTATATTAAATATTTTGTAAACAAACATGAACACTTAGATGCCCCCACACAGCCTGGACAGACTGCTATAATTCTCAGGTGAATGGTATCAGACAGGGTTTTTGAATGCAGACCCACTCACAGAACCCAAAAATCAGCACTCAAATTTCCAGGTTGCAAGTCAAACTCCAGACTCCAAGAAGGACTACAGCAAAAATTCCCACTCACATTAACACAACCAGAACTTGACATTTGGTTGTTAAACACTGCATATATCTTCCTTGGAGAATAAGGACATCCATCCAGGATCTTGTTTTTGCCATTTGTTTGCCTACAAAATCCCTTCTGGAGCAGTTACATTGCTACTCTGAGCCTCATGAGAATAGCTTTGATCCTAGGTCACATAAAGCATAAAAGCAAGTTTATATGCTAACACTAACACAATTCTTTCACATGAACCAAGAAGTAACACTGAAAGAAACTCTAAATATCATGGACAGAAAGGACAGAAGTTACCAAGACACAGACCACTCTATGCCATCAAGCCTCACTGCTATTCCTTTTCACCCCCACCCCTCAGCCCTTCTAGGCAACATAGCAGTACCTGTTTAAGATTCAAGTGTTATTTCAAGTTAATCTTTATTCCTTCAAAATTGCAGATTCTAATGGTTCCTTTCATTCCTTTCCAGCAGAGCTCTGGATGTGCATGAGAGTTACGGCTTCCCTTCTCCAACAGTCCTCTCCTTCAAAGTCCCACAGAACTCTCCCAGCCTTTTTTGCCCTGTACATCAACACAAACCAAACATTCCAGCTTTGGGGATTTTTTTTTTGGTTGTTTTGGGTTTGGTTTTTTTTGGTTGGTTGTTTTTTTGGTTTGGTTTTTTTTTGTTGTTGTTGTTTTTTTTGTTGTTGTTGTTGGTTTTTTTGTTTTTTTTTTTCCCCCTAAGATGCTACAAATTTTGCTGATTTTACCAAGGTCACCCTTGCACATTCTTTTCCGCAGAAAGACCAGCAACAGTGGCACTTAAGAGAACCAAGAGGTGAGCTGGTCCAAACACAACAATCTGATCTATGTTGGCAAGAATCAGCAAAACGTCCTTTGCACATTATTTGTTCGATCAGTGAAAATCATGGTAACATCACTCTCCCTTCTGCCCTGGTTTAATCTCAGTCACCAACTAAGCACCATACAGCTACTCACTCACTCCCACTCCTAGTAGGATGGGGGAGAGAATCAGGGGGGAGAAGAGTAAAACTTGTGGGTTGAGATAAAGACAGTTTAACAGGACAGGAAAGGAAGGGAAAATAATGACAACAACAACAATAATAATAGAACCTACAAAACAAGTGATGCACAACACAATAACTCACCACTCACTGACCAATGCCCAGCCAGTCCCTGAGCCGCAGTGTCCCCCGGCCAACTCCTCCCAGTTTATGTACTGGGCATGATGTCATACTGTATGGAATACCCTTTTGGCTCCTTCGGGTCAGCTGCTTTTGCTGTGTCCCCTCCCAGCTCCTTGTGGACTCCCAGTCTCTGCTGACAGGGCAAGTATGGGAAGCCAAAAAGTCTTTGACTTCGTGTAAGCACTGCTTAGCAACAACTAAAACATCAGTGTGTTATCAATCTCATTCTCATCCTAAATCCAAAACACAGCACCATACCAGCTACTAGGAAGAAAATTAACTTTATTCCAGCCAAAACCAGGACACGTCCCCTTCTTCAAAACAGTGTAAATCTACAGCATTTTGTCTAGCTTCTGGAGTTAATCATCCATATTGCAGCTGCAATCAAAAAAAAAAAAAACAAAACTGATGTTTTCCCATCAAGCAAAGACCAAATCACAGAATCCCTTTGTCACTTTCATTCTGGTTTACTGTAACTCAGTGTGTTTGAATGTGAAAAACATCACTAATGTTCTAGTACAAGGAATGAGCTGTCTGGCTCCTCTGTGGTTTAACTGCTACGCATACATCTTCTCCCTCCTCCAGTCTCTCCAATAGCTCTGAATCCATTCCCAGTGCTATCCCAAGGCTTTGGTCATGGTTTTCCAAACCCACTAAAAGATCAGGTTCAGCAATTAATCACTGTTTCTGTCTGCAAGCCAAGACAGCATATTTTTTTTTTATAAAGCAACATAGAATATGAGGTCTGAGAGGGAACGTGACTTCTGTGACTTCTGAACGTGAACAGTATCTTCTCCTTCAAGCTCTGTATGGAATGAATATTCTTGAAAAGATGAGACGCAATCAACATTTGGTCAGTCTTCCACCACATTGCAAGACTCCTTATGTACCAACATATGCCGCTACTACGCCGAGCAAAACGAAGAGGAAACCCTCTCCACAGGGTCTTCTGGTAGGAGGAAGAGGGATCAAAACCTTGACTGCTACTCCCCAAACACCCTTGTGAAGCATACAGTCAAAGCGGTAAGCAGAAAGGTGTAACTTCTAATTGGTGAAATGCACACATTTACTTTTGATGCATTAGTTCTGTGTTGATCACAGCAGTTTAGCTTTCAAACCCAAGTTATTCCAGGCAGGTTGTATTAAATCACTTAGTAAAATTAACCACTATTACTCTTCTTTCTGTACAAAGTCAAGCATTAACTAGTATTTTGGAAAATGTCCTTTTCTATACATGCAACTTTGCTCAAGCTCAGCATCTAATAACGCTGTACTACAGAATGCTGCTAGAAAACAACCCAACGCCTCTCCTGTGGTGCCAGGAAATCGTGACAGCATTTCCCCACGATGAAGCATCTCCGAGCTCTAAAGCTACCTGTTCCAGCAAAGCTCCCGCAGGTGGCACTAGCAGCTCCTTACAGTGCCACGCAGTGCTCAACTTGCAGACAAAACCACACGCTTGTACCAGAAACTGCCTCTCTCTTCTGTCAGCACGCCACTCAAGTGCTACAAACCTTCTAAAGCTAGGTATCCAAAACGGCCTGCTTACTGCTCAAATCTGGATTTGAGTTTGGACTGACAGCTAAGCCACTGTACCACCTTTTGCTTATTTCAATGCTTCCTACATCAGGAGAAACCACAGTTCTTTTCTAAAGCACTGTGCATTTTTCAAATTGTATACACACATGCTGCTTCTCTCATGCTTTTGTACAATGCAGCTAATCTCAGCAGCCCTCCCTGGTCTTCACCCAGGTTAAGAAAAAAAAACACATAAACGAAAAAAAATCCATCAAAAGATCATGTTTCACTTACACACATTAGGTCTCTCACTTAGGACACTTTCTTTTGAATCTAAGCTTGAGAAAATAGACAGTCGTGGGTAAGATGGCTCAACACAGGAGATGCCTGACATACACTCTGATGAAAAACAAGGAAGAGTAGGATAAGTAGGTCAGTCACAAGATATTTAGGGATTTAGAGGCAAGTTTCAGCAGAGACTGTATGTGTACAGCAATAGCAAGACATAGCCGCCAAGTACAGCTATTGTATCACAAAATACTGCTGTCATCTACTCAAATCTGCTACTCAACAAGTAATGTATTCTACACAAACCATCTTCTAGGCAACTTAAGCAATAACACCATATCATGTGCTGCACCTAGCGATGCCACAAAACCAACAAACAACATAGTTTTCATTATTGACATTTACAAAGATGGAGATTAAGTATTTTAATTGAGTTACCACTGCATTGTTTTCTGATTTCATTTTTTAGATAATACTAGCTCTACTGTTAAGTGCTAATTAGGGCCACACAAAGAAAACTGAACTGGAAGCCAAATGCCTCAGCATAGACAAGAGCACACACAGTTCAACATCTTATCTACTAGAGGACTTTATTTCCAGTACCATTAAATTGTGGCTCTTCAGAAATGTGCATACCAAGTGCTGAAATCGCACAAAAAGGCATTATGCACATACACCAGCTACACTGCTAGAGACTGAAGGATTTTAGGGTACAAGTGTTCACATTGCAAGAACAGTCAAACCCAGAGCCAGAACGATGACTGTTGCCGGAAGAGGCTAATTCTCCAGTACCGTAAGAACTTACACTGTCATTTCATCATGTCACTTGAGGGAATTACAACCAAATAGTCTCTAGTCATTAGCCCTACAGCTGCACTTCTGCCTTGCCCACTATTCACCCCTCCAACATACATATTATAGGTAGGTCAAACCAGAAAATAGGCAAGAAATTCTGGTTTAATAAATTTAAAAAAAAACCAAACTAAACCAAACCTTCCACAGCTGGATATGAACCCATCAAAATTGAGCAATAACAGAATTGTTTTACAGGGCACACAGTTAAGGAAAGGAAACTGAAGAGGAAATAATTTCATCAGTGTTGATCTCAGAATTACTCAAATTCCTTTTCAAAGCTCTGAACTTTGCTACAATTACAAGAGATGCAGATTTGGCTAATATCCAATCACACAGATGAACACATGGGAAGTTTCCCTCTTTAGTCTTTTCCACATTGAAGTCTCTGGTGCTCAGCAGCTACAGCTTTAGATTCCAAATTAAGGGCAAGGGCTGCTGCTGCTCCATACCCACTTAGAGCACTAAAAAAAAAAAACAACCCACAACAAAACCCCAACAACAATTAAAAAGACAAAAATCCCAAACAAGGGCAATAATCCAGCTAGCATCCTCACAGCCATTTTGTAATCCCACTTCTCTGTTAGACAGGAAAGAACAAACAAAATTTAAAAACAAAAATTCAGACTCGTGTCTGGCATAGGTATTAAAGAGCCCCTGATACCTGCCTTCAGAGCCTTTAAGTCTCCTCCAAATTGCTTTTCTATTACAGATGTTGTGTGGTAGCAATAAAAGAGATAATTATCTTTTTGCTTAATGCCTGTGCTTAGGGTATCACTACACATTCTCTTGGAAAGGACTGCCGTTGTGCAAATTCATAAATTCACCACAAGCTCAAGTAGTGGAGGAATTGAAATCAAAACAGACTGTCAGAAAGCAAAGCTGTTGTTGGAGCACAAAGAATCAAATCATAGCAAACAAGTCAAATAACAGTGAAGGTCAGTTATAATACACAAAGCATTAAATGAATCTGAATCCAGTTCTATGTGCTGAATAAATATTACAGCAATGGATAATATTCCAGTGGATTCCAATATATCTGAAGAATTTTGTTACTGTGGGAGAAACATACTTACCGTGTCTGCATGCATTTCCCCTTCTGACACTTATTTTTTGCATTTCCACTTCTGTTACAGGAAATTTCTTGACACAGTTAAAGTTCACTAACAGGGTCACACTCTTCCTATGAAGTGAAACAACCTTCCCATCTGCCTAGTAAGGACATCAGGCTGCGTATGTTGCGCAGGGTAGTATCTCCTGAAATCACAGCACTATGATAATAATGAAGGTTTTTCTGGGGTTTGTTTTGGTTTAGACAAAAGCTTTACAGCCCTCTTACAGAGCAGCTCTTGATAGTAGAAAAGCTAGTATCTGAGATGAACAAAATTCGTATGTATTTAAACTTTGTGTAGGCCAGAGTCAAGGCACTGAGATAGGGAAATGACATCTTCCTAAACTCAACATAACTAGTACATACTGCAAGCCTTTAAACCACATTCACAGACAACTTGACAAAGAGATAAGGTATGCCAAAAGCAACTACACAAAGACTACAGAAAAGCCAAATGCTTTTTAAAAGTATAACTACAGACAAGTCCATTTTCAAGTCAGCTGGTTTAGGGGTATTTCTACTCTCCACTTAAATACATGTTTCTAAAAACTCCCTAAAAAGAGAAAAATAAAACACACAAAGTACTGCTTTGCACCAAATCAAATAACAAGTTTGTTCTCTCATGTGCACATTTTTCAAAGCACTGCTATTCTTCTTCCAGTTTTGCTGACAACAGACCAATTAGTATGCATCAATTCCAATTAAGCTGTTTTACCTCTTCTATAAAACGGTTGTAATATTTGGTTCCACTTTATATTTTCAAAGAAATAACTTCAGACCTCATTATAGAAAAAGTCCACAAAAATTCCAAAAGAAGATCATACTAATGAAAGACAAAAATGTCAGTGCTGTCCAGAAAATCTATTTGCTTTCTTAAAAAAAAAAATTTCCTAAACAACATTAATTCCAAGTAAACAAGAAAGATATTTTTCCCCTCAACTGTAAACTTTTGGAGAGCAAGAGAGACAAAAAAATACAAAGGAATGTTTGGTTTGGCATTGCTGACACTTCCTCACAAAGGGGAAGCCTACTTAAAACCAGGAGAACAGATAAACACTTTACATATGGATCCTTCACTACTTTTCTCTCCATAACACACACTAATTGTGACTGTTACACTTCTTAAGGAAAGGAATATTCCTTCACCAGGAAAAGGGCTCCTACAATGCCTGTTTGTGTGATTCCTTCAACTGCAATTGCCTGAGTGCACTATTACTGCTGAAATGAGAGGTTTAGACATGGGCTTTATAATTATTAGACAAGTAATACTCGGCTGGCTTTTCCAGAAACTGTCCTTTGAATGGCTAGCCAAAATACAGCCATGCGTAACAAAGTTACTTACATATACCCTGTGAAACACATTTTTTCCCCACAGCCACCAGAAAAACTCCATCTAACTTTTTGACTACAGTAAAGTGTGATTAATGAAAATTTCTGGGGGTTTGTGTTCATCACAGAACAGGCAATTAACATTTGGAAACCAACACAGCAAACAGCATAAGATAGTCAATGGTTAAAGCTTTTTGAGCTCTGATATGTTCCAGTCGCCCAAACACCGAGCCTGGCTGTCCCCCAGGCCTGGCTCAGGCAGCTGACTGCAGGGCTATTTTATGCTATTCCAGTTTTTCCTCCTCCCCACTTTGAGGATATGTAGATTTCTCTCTCTCTCTCTGTGTATGTGTGTGTGTATATATGAAAGATATTTACATACGCGCTGCACACACATGGAAAAAAGAGGAAATTAGTATCAGACAAACTAACAGCGCTGTGCACATTCACTTCCAGTTTGCCCAAATGAATGGCCTCATAACTCAGACTGGGACATTTCCTATGAAACACTACGTTATTTATCAAGCCACTCCAGAGTGCAACTGTTGAAGTGCGGCTTGCAAACAACATATTTTTCTAGAGCCAAAGTTTGCAATTACGTACAGAACACTGACTAGTTGTGATGGAGAAGGCCAGGCCCTCTCGCTGTACATTCGCTTTGAATAACGCAGCCCCAGTTCAGGCAGAGTGCTCTAACTGCAAGCTTAGTCCTATTTGTTTTTGTGGCACTGCAATGCACATGTGTACTGCAAAGCACAGAGAAACTTAGTTTCAAATAACATTCATGCTTAATCTCTGGCAAACTACAGATTTTCTATATACATACATAAATACATGCATATATGTATTCACTATAAAGAATACAGAATATTAAATTAAACATGACTAGAAAAAGAAATAATTTTACCAAACTATGATCAACACAGGTAGAGAACCTAGGAGACTAAAACTGATAAAAGGGAAACCACATGCAGTAATAATCTTTAATGTGCCACAACCTTCAAAGGAATTTGAATGACCATTTTGACAGAAGCTGCTGACAAACTGCTGAATAAACATTTATTTTGGATTAAAATGCAGTATTCTCTAAACAGGGAACTCCCTCTGTAATGCCACAAATGTACAAAGCTTCTTATCTTCAACATGCTTTCTTAGAAAAGCTGGATTATTACTAAACATTACATTGCCAAATGCAGACCTTCACTGGCCCCAGATGAGAACACTAGTTCCATTCAGGAAAAACACACGGGGGGGGGGAAAAAAAAAAAAAAAAAAAAAAAAAAAAAAACTCCATAATTTACAAATGTTATAGTTGGAAAGGTGATTTCCTTCAGTTGAATGTTTTCCTCCTTTCTACATCACTCAGAGACATGGTTTGAACAAATCAGTTGTTTATAAGTAATTCTCAACAATTACATGAGAGCCATTGTGCATTTTGACAGGACTTCATTCACCTTCTCAGAAAATAAAACAAGTAACTTAGACTTAGCTTTCAAGCACAGAAAGAAAGAAATACCTACTTTGTACTAAAATAATATTCATCTGACTCTACCTCATGGACAGCTTATGAAAGAGCATGCAACTGTTAAGACTCTTTCACATACCTGTAGAATTCTTGAAACAACTTTAGTAATTCACAGCTTGTGCTCAGAGACCTTTTTTTGGTGAACTGCATGTTGTTTAGTAGCACTCAATAAGACAGGAGAAAAATCACCCCAAATCCTTTAGTGCTTTAGATTAAAAATTATTTCAAGCATAGTGATCATTAGGAAACATCAAGTTTGAACAGAGGTTATTAAAGGGTAGTCAATAAAGGATTTCCATTAACTTTACCCTATAGTTTTAGAAGGTGTTAAGATTACAAAGCTTTTTAAATTTCTACACTAAGACACTTTTCAGCTAGAGAGTCTAAATTCTTGTCTCTTCATCTTCTCCACCTTCTTGCACTAGCGATGAAGGCCATCTTTATTACCCTTTCATTTTAACTACATTGAACATTGAAGGTTTTCCTCCTTCTATATAGTTACTAGAGAGTCAGAAACAAATCGCACATTCAGCCATCAGCTTTCCCTGCTCTAGCTGGAATGACAGAATTACTCATAAAAGGATCTCTCTTTCTACCTATTCCCACTAAGTAAGATTTTACTAGAGTGAAAGGTGGACCACGTGTACTTCAGCAACATTAGAAGGCAGCATGAAGCGTAATGAAGTATTTTGTTTCTAACCTGAGAAAGAGAAGGTTATGAAAGAGTACACAGCTACATAAAGGGATTCAGTTCTCCTTAATTAGGAAAGTTAAAACCAATATAACACCCCAAATTATATCAAGAAGTCTCAAAGGACATGTAAATATTATGCACTGTGTTAGAAGTGTGGTGGGATACAAATAAGACAACTTCACAAATCACTGCACATTAAATCCTATGCATGTAATCTTATAGGAATAAGAAAACATAAGACACTACTTTCATTTTTATAACATGTGTATCAACACTGCAGTTCCAAACTCAACTAAAATTCTTGAGTTACAGTGTTTTCCCACTGGCAACTCAATACATCTCTGCAGTACAGTCAACAGGTATGCCCTTTCCAGTTACTTCATTTTATGTAAACACAACATAAAACGAGTCCACAGGAATATGACTGACAGCTCCTGAAGAACCTATTTTTACAAGGTAAAGCTTTGCCTTTCATTGGTCATTTGATCTAGTACTGGAAATCAACACAAATAAGGACAGGGTAGGAGGGGGATCGCTGAATAGTCTTGGCTGAAGTAAATATTCAAGGGGATATTACTCAAGTCAGTACCAAGAGCTTCAGCCCGTTTCCAAGCCTTTTGAATTTTCAGAACTAAGCCCCGTGAATTCAGATGAAAGTTCCTTTTCTTCCACTTTTCAGGGAGAAATAACTTGTGAACTTCCTGCAAAACAGCTTCCCAAGTTTCATAATGGGGGAACAAACCTAAAGCACTGCCAAGACACAAAACTAAAAATTTAAAAACCATAATAGTTTACTATTCAAATATTAAGCATTGATGTACTGAACCAAAAAACACAGAGTTGTTCCAATGATGCCTTTTCATGTTACGTAATTCCATCCTTGGTACATAAAAAAACCCAGTTCCTCCATTCTTGCTGCCTAGCCCACATTTTGTACTCTGAGGAACACGGGCACATGGGGCGCATACTAACGACACCAAATTTCCACTGAATCCAGCGAGAGACACGGCTGGGCGAGGACACCACCTGGTCCTGTCTCAGCTCCAAGACGATGTCAGCCTGTCCAGCAGGACTACAGGGGAAAAAGCCCTGATGTATTTGAAACACAGACAAAGGGCCATATATATTACCACAAAAACCAGGAAAGCCCTCTCTCACACCAGCAAATGAGACATCACAGCACACCAAGCGCTGCTGCATTTAAGCAAGAGGAGCAGGTGGAGGTAGAAGCATTTCTCCCTCTAGGTTTGCTTACACTTTCTTCACCTCTCGCCCACCTCTGTCACTGTTCCCAAAGCCTGTGCAGTATTTCCAGGGGTATCAGCAAGCAAAATAGTCACCACTATGAGCTGACCCACCAGGACATGTTCATTTAGCAAGTGCCAAGCCAGTTCCAAATTTTTCTGTTTTCTTTGTTAAAAAAATTATTTTCCTCTGTTCCAAACAAACAATCCAGATAAACACTAAAATAAATAGCAACACTGCTGAGCAATCTTACCCAAGCAAGGGACTAAAAAGTCTGGACAGCAGAGAAATGCTTACTGAGGGGTTGATGTGCTCACATCAAGTAAAAAGGAACCTTTCATTTTCCCCACAGTGAAGACAACATTCACAGGATCGCTGGACCAACCTGCAGATTCTCTTAGACTGAATAAAGGCTGAGCTCATGTTGCAGAGTTTCATCACTACAAACAAGAAGAAGGTTGTTCTTAAATTAATGCACAAGATGTGCCCAAAATTGTTCTGGGGCAAAAAGCAAGCAGAGACAGAATAGCCCACACCTGTGCTAATGAAACACCTTAGTTTCCAAAACAGAGTGGGTGCATAAAATCTACCTCTTGGGAATGACAGCTGACCTGGACTAGGAACTGAGCTGTCCCTGGAACCTGTACTGGGGAGAAGGCAAACTATAATTCCCCAAAATCATACCAGCAAACATGAGCACCATAGATGGTGATCTGCCAGGCCTAGCAACATTCTTAGGCCAATCTGAAGTTAATACAGATGTAAACTTCATTTTTTAAACCCAACTCCAGTACAGTTGAAGCAAAAGCCATTAAAGTTTGGGAAGAAATGGCTCTAGATCATAATTATTACAAAACAAAGGCCAATTTTTTCAAAACTGGTTAGTCATTTTAGCACCTACCTTAATTTGTGGAAAATAGGAACAAAGCATACTTAATAACTACAGTGTAAGCTGAAGTAACTACCAAACTTCAAAATTATCAGTCTTTTAAAGTTTTGAGAGTCTTACACCTAAACAAATGAAAAGTTTTACCTATTTTAAAACACATATCCATGTGGTGCTTCTATCAAATCATTCTTATTATTTGGCTTTATTTGCAAAACAGATGGGGAAGAATTAAAAAATAAAATTCAAGAAAAGAGGTTTGGATTACGTAAACCCTGGAGGGTTGAATGAATACGGCTCTTATAGTGTGTCTAGAATTATTTTGTCTTTTTCCAAAGTTAGCTGTCAGCAAAATTTACACACAAACTCAAGCATTTGATTAATTAATTTGTTACAAAAATTACTAGCTAGATTACTTGTAACTACCAGCTTCAAATCTCTGAAGCCAAAGATTCAGCTCATTTTTCTAAGAAGTCAACTGCTCCACTTTTCAGAGAAGTAATTACAAAACCATAATTTTCCTCTTCCAATTTAAGCACGTATTAAAACTGAAATAGATAATAAAGTCTATTCCAACCACGTGCATTTTTTGTGGGCTTTTACTGCAGTTTTGCTCTTTTTTTCCACCCTGCAGGACTCTATCAAAGATCTACTTTAACTGACACAGCAGAGTGCTTATTTGGCAAGACTATATCAAGATACCTAGTGAAATAAAGGATTTCAACCTTTCAACTGAAATAAACAGGGAGGGTGTGTGGGGAAGATGTATTAGCAAGAACACTAAAACGGCCTACTGATTCAGAGCTGGAAGGAGATGGCACACAGGTTCCACAGTCTCTGACTACTGGGCAGTGTTTCACATCCCATTTTTCCTGTGGGCTGTGTGTGCCTGTCCGAGGAGGGCTGCACTCAGCTCACTTCTGTGTGAATACGTGAGAGTAAGTGTGAGCCTGCTATTGTGGATGGCAGTGAAAACGCTGTACCCAGAACAGCCTGAATTAAGCACTAACACTTTATACAGTGTATTAAATACACTTTGGCAATCTTCCACCCTTTAACTCATCCTACCAAAACACCACGGACACTGGCACCTTCAAAACATCTTCTGTGAGCAACGTCTTTGGGAGTACAAATTTGCAATCCTAGATTAACATATAAGAGTCATCAAGGCAAAAAGCTTTGTTTACTTTTAATGATAAAGATCAACGGCAGGAAGTACAATATTACAGAGATATTAAAATATTTGTATCGTGCATATTTATAAATAAATGTATGTTTACATTATGCTTTCCTCATACAAGGAATGAAGCATGCGTTTTTCTATGAATACTGCCAATTCATTTTAAGGAAAATCCCCAGCTACTAATCTCATTTCCAGCAAGCATACAGCAGGCTTGTGTCACTCACCTTGAAGGCCAACATCCAGCCTAGCAGGAAAGGAAATTACTCATGCAAGGGAATTTCATGCCTCCCTCATTTATACAGTTATTTACACTTTAGAATTTACTCAAGTATCTATCTCCTCACACCTGATAAGGGTACAGATAAGACAAAATATAATTTGACAATATCAAGAAACACACACTACCCAGTTTTGAAAGGTTGTAAAACAGTTCTATGAGAATTAATCTTTCAGGCATTTAAACTACATCTTGAGTTGCAACTTACATACATGGAAGGAGTAACAACAGGGATGAAGAGCTGAGAACTCATCAGTTTATCACACTATGACATGTGTGACCTTTAAGATCATCAAGTCCAACCATTGAGCCATTAGGGCTCTAAAGTCCTCTGCTGAAACAGATCAGAATCTGTCAGGGTTGGAAGGGACCACAAGGGTCACCCAGTTCCAACCCCTCTGCCATGAGGGGGGACACCTCACACTAGATGTCCTGTTGCACCACAGGAGACAAAGAACAGCAGCACTTGTGTGGGGCTCTCTTCAGTCCCCAGAGTGAAAAGCATTTGGTTTTTGCCTCGTGTCTCTCCTAGGGGTTGAAGGAAATGAAATGAAGCTGTTCTCAGGAATGGAGAACAACTGGAAAACAGAAAATAATAGCAAATGGATTTTACATTGGGTTTTTTTTTTTTTGTGCTGAGCACTCTCATTCCACCGAACAAGCAGTAAGCTTCCACCCCTGGAAGACAGTCCTTGCGCACAAAAAATAAAATAACCTGAATTTTACAGTTTCATCCAGCTTCCAGTTGTTTGTTCTACACAGAGTTACAATGCAGATATTAAGGTTAGCACAAGCATGTTACCGCAGGCGTCACTGCGTCTCTTGAAGTCTGCTGGACATGAACAACCCAGCAGATGGTCATTACTCCAAACTCCCCACCCTCCATCATCATTAATTCAGGAGCAAACTCATTTCAATGGGCTAGCCCCAATTTATAAAGAACTCATTGTCCTGGCCAAATTAATAGCTTTAGATCTTGTGTTACCAGATGTGCTTTAGAAAGACAATAACATTTTAAATTATAATCTGTTTTCTAAAGTCCACTTCGATGTAATTTCTCACAAATATTGGTTATAAGGCAAATCTTTAAAACAATGAACCTATTCCCAAAATAAACACAGAAACCTCTGTATTTTTGGTTCAGATTGTAGACAGATTTGGCACAAACATCCTCAATTATCCTGCAACCCACTTGATCAAAAGCTCTCCAACTCTGAGACTAAAAGTAGCACATAGTCTTTTGAAAGGCTTCACTTCACCCTGAAGACGAATAAACCCTCAACACTGGCACGTCCAATAAAGAGACAGGCAGTTATGGTGCCTATTACATAAGCAAGACAATTTAGACTTATAATACTACATAGGAGAAATCAAATTTGCAAGAATTTGGAGTAGATCTTAACTTCATTGGTAAGTCATCAGTAAGAGTTTTAATACATGTCAATTGGGGAACAAAAAAGAATAGAAGGAATTGCTTATCATGACCCGAGTAACATCATGTCTGACATTTGTCAGTTGGTTCGTATCAGAACAGTAGAATAATCTTTTCCACAAGAATGATTTGAAAAAAATGAGTATCGGTACACTAGAAGCAACCAGCAAACTACGTTTCCAAATTATGGAAAAATAAAACCAAGAATTTTGAAAATATCCATGTTCTTTGTGAGGAAGAGCTAGAGATCATTGAAGGATTGTAATCCAAATAAAAATAGTAACTAAAGAAAAAAAAAAAAAACAGAAACAAAACTTTCTAGACAGTATTGACTTCAATTTTTAAACTATATTGTTATTTTTCCATGGAACTGAGCCATATTTTCTTGCAACCCTGCATCTCAAAAACTTCTCTTCTGGACAGATTCACTGAAAACTGCTTGTTTGTGTTAAATGCTCTCTTTTCAATAAATTGCTATTTTCCAGCAAAACATTTTTGGCTGAAAAACTCCTAACTGGCTTGACTTTTAAAATAATTTCTCAAGTGTAACATTTCATAATATCTAATGCCTTTCCTTACTTTAAAGGATACATTGTCTGTTTCAGAAGAACTCCATTCTGATACTGGCACAAAACAAGCCAACATTAGTTTTTAAACCTGTATGTATTGAGAGTATTTTTCCTAAGTAATTTATTTCAACATGAAAGAAACAAATATAACAGTTATGATTTTAAGGCCTCTTCTATTTTACCATGAAAACAAGACTAGAAGCTACATATCCAATAATCTTTGACCTCCATTTGATCACAGAAGACTGCGATAACCCAATACAAAAAATACAATTGTCCTTACTAAGTAACTTCACACATCTAAATTACATAATAAACAAATATAATCCAGGCTGGATTTATCCTTGAAGAACAGTTTACAGCCATAGCTGAAGGATAGAAGTTCAGGCTGAAACATCTGTGGGGATAAAAAACACACTCTTAGGAACTGACAAGGGAATGAGGGAGAAAGATTAATATTTTCTTTAGAAAGGGAAAAAGAAGAGAGGAAAAACAGTTGCGCCTCCTATCAAATTCCATGCTTGCATGATTTTAAATTACAACAGAACCTCGTGAATCAAGAACAAAACATCATTTGATGGACTGTACCTACGCAACTGAAGTTGAGTATGCAAAGCAGAGCTTCCGGTTTGGCAGGTTTTCTTTATGTATTAAATATTTTTTCTAATTCCTACATAACGTAACTAATACAAATAATTACTTTTACAAAGGGTCAAATGGACAGAATATAATTTTCCCAGAAGGAAACCAGATGCTTCTTATCTTCAAAGTGATGTCCGTGCTGATAAAAACAGTAGCTAATCTTTCTTTTAGAGGTTGAAGGTCTTGAAGTTTCTTTTACTGAACAGCTATGTATCATGCTGTAATGAATATCTGTCTCAAGAGAACAAGTATTTTTACATTTTTAGTAGGATTTTGGTTTGTGTATAGTCATCAATACTCAAAGAGCTGTCTTTGAAAATTTAGTACAACATTCTATAGTCATGCTTTAAGTCACATATTGCATCTTCAGCTCAGGATGAAAGAAGTCACATCTGTTCTTAAAGCCAGGTTTCCATAATAAAAATATTTTAGCAAACTTGTACATAGCAATCTGGATATATCAAGTCACACAAATATTCAAACATTACTCATGAGTCACATGAGATGCAGAATAACATATCGATGTAGTGCTTAGAACTGCAAAAATATCAGATTAACAATTTACGATCTTTCTTAAAACTTAACCATAACACATTAAGAGATCCATAAAATGGCATTTACAAAGACTTGAGAAAATGGATTCCAACTAATTCTGTGGGGTTTTCCTCTATTACTTGCCATGACTAATATTTAGCTACAACATAATGTTTGCCAACAGATGCAAGACAAATCTGAAATCCTATGGGGATAGGCTAAATGTTTAAAAGGCTTTGGAGGCATGAACAGGGTCTATGTATCTCACTCAGAAAGCAGAAGGATTATTTAGTTGCTTAAATTACCCACAGACAACCATAAAGAAAAAAAATAAAAAAAAAAAAGAGAGATCAGCTTTACCACTAGAAAGAAGGGAAAAAAAAAACCACCCAATTTAAAACTGGTTTTATGGCACTTTTTTTTTTTCCATTTTGTTAAGTTTGATCTGATCAGGGAAAAGCAGCAATGACACAAGTTTAACCTTACCTATGCAGGATAATTACACAGTTGATTACTCCACATTGTCTGTAAATTTGGAGTGCAGGTGGAAATCAGATCAAAAGAAGGGTCAGAATTTTGACACCCATTTTGACAACACCATAAGGGCACATGCATCACAGAAATATTAATTGCACCACGATTCATTTATAGTATCATGAATTCTGTATTCATCCATGTTGATGTTCACCAACAGCACAGAATATTCTTGCTTGCTTTCCCCATCACTAGTGGCATGTGCACCTGTTATTTGAAAATCCTGTTTAAGTTAAGGAAGGCTGTAAGTTTCCAGCTAAACAGCATCTTACGCACACAAAGTTGTCCATCTTAACACCTCCTCTGTTAAGTGATTGGGATCCTCTCTTAAGAGGGCAGGGACAGAGCAACTCTTGGGACAGCAAGTGACAAAAAAAGCCTGAAAAAAACAAACAAACAAAAAACCCCAACACTGTTTCATCCAACACACATCAGAAACCCTCAAGAAAGAGGGCAGCACTACCCAGTGTGCTAACTTTAGTTAACCAACTTCACTCAAGCTCAACATATGCACTGCAAGTTCAAGTATCAAAACACTTAAGTCTGCACAAAAGCAGTACTGGAACCCTGCTTACCAGAAATGCTGCAATTAAACACGATAAAAGCAAACGGAAGCAACAACAGCCAACACAGTAAGTGCTTAGGATCCAGATTTACAGAGCTCTTTCAATTAACAGGTTTTGAAGCACTTCGTGCGGCAAGAGAGAACAAAAAGCTTCCCTTAGGCACACTCGTGGTTTGCATAGAGCACACCCCACTTTCACTTACTTCTTTATAATATAGAAGTCAGAAACAAAGCAAAACAAAAAAGTGGAAAATTGTGGCTGGTGTGATGAATAGGACAAGCTGTGATACACTCTACTACCATCCCACACCTGCTTCACCCAGCTGCTTTACTGGCCTCTCTCAACCATTTCCTCACACATCTGTCTTCCCCACCTTCAAGTCCCCTTCTTCTCTCAGGCCAGACCCTTTCCTACACTTCATTATTCATCTGTCCCCAACACTTCCCACTCTGCACTCTGTAAAGCCAGGTAAGGCGTTTCCCCTGGGTCCATCCCTAGCCCCTCTCTAAGAGGGCAAGAGCACATCACAGAGATCCCCAGTGAGTTCCTCAGCTCCCCCAAAAGTTACATTGCAACACATCAAACAAAAGATGTTCAAGAAGGAGATGGACAATGATACCACAGACTTAGAAACTTCATTTTGGGTCCCTGGTATGAGTGCTATTTTGTTCTCCCCCTACCCCAGAGGAAGCCATTTCCAGCATGATTTTGTAGCGTTACACCTATAATGCAGTGACTGTGAAGACAGGACTATTGCCTACATCATGCAATTAAAACAAAGTACATCCCTGAAGTCTTTGCAAGATTTCTTTTTTTTCTTGTAGAGTATACTTATTTGGAAAATATAAACAAGTCACTCCATTCCAGTGTGCAGTTTGTTTTTCTGCTCAGGCTACACCTGTGGAAAAATACTGCCACATGTCACCCATACCCCCTTTATTAACTAGTCCTGAACAGGAAAAAAAAAAAGTAGTCTTCAAGACAGTTTCACTGATGTACAGGATGCTCTCCAGAAAACAACAGATGTGCTATAATCACTATAGCCCGTTCATTTCCTTTTTGTCAAAAAGAAAGCAGCAGTCATCAATTAAGAACCCCTATCTACTGGACACAAAAGGAAGTATACACTTTTCCTTGGTCATTTGACCGTAACAATAGGAGATGGCAGTGGGAAAGGACCGACCACTCTGAGCAAGCATGAGAGGGAAGACGGGTGAGTGAGCTCATCTTTATTTTTTAAAAAAATTCAAAAAGACAATTTTTATTCAACAGCTTAATATACAAACGTTTAAAAAAATAAATCCCTTTGTCTATAGATTAGACAAAATCCTAATTATAGTATTCCTGAATTTGTCCAGACAATTCATTTTAATCTTTTCCACGGCAGAAAATCCCGAAAATGTGAACTGACAAGAGACTTAAGCAGCATCTGGAAAAGCTGTTTTATCAATTAACAAAGCCTTTTTTTAACTAGTTATGGAGATTTTTATAAAACCATTAGTCTACGTGCATTAAGTGTTTAGACATTCAGTATGTCACTGGCATAAATTATTTGGATTAATATTTCTAAGGAGTTTAGTCAGATCTGTGGATCCTTCTGTTAAAGATTACATTCACTGGTCATCACCACTCTGAAGCAGAATGACTGCTTTCATAAACTTGTCAACAACAGAAAATCCCAGAGATGCACATTATATTGTGTCTGTTTCACTCTGACTACAATCAGCCACAAAGGGTTTGGGAGAAACTTATTAAAAATTGCTAGCCTTAATTAAGGTATTAGGCTCTAATCTAGCATACTAAATTAAACCCTGGATATTCCCATGGATACTAATGCAACTGCTCCAAGAATCTGGTAGGTGCTTCCTGCAATAGGAAAGCTTTCACAGGCCTCCACATTGCAACTGAACCCCTATTTTTGCTCTGTACCTCTGCTCCACCGCATACCAAAAATAGAACTGACTTAAAGAAAAGCTCACACGTGGGCATGCATCATTCCTCTCCACCCCCACACAGATTTGCAAGCCCTCATACCATTAAAGACATGGCCTAAACAAAGCAGTCAGTGATGCACAGATGCTCGAGGAATTTTTTTGTGTAGTGATTTTTAGCATAAACACACAGCATATTAAAACTCATCCTGAATTGTTAAAGTATATTGATCTGATGTTTCCTTCTCTGCTACAACAGATGTCAGGATTTCAAGAGCTGCTGAAGTCCATTTTTGTTCTTTCCAAAGATTAGTATATTTTAAAAAACTACTTACTGAAACAATTAAAAACAGACAATATTGTTATATGAGTCAAATGGATAAGAGCAAAAATATAAACAAATTTCATAAAATGTCTTCCCCGCTACCCACAAAAGTTTTTCAGAATTAAAATATTCTTAAAATCTCCAGATTTAATTCTGTCACATCAAGCAAATTTGGGAAAATTACTGGTGGTTATTTGGTATAGTTTTAATATTTGTTCCTCAAATCTGTATCTGCCCAAAGCGTATTTTATAAAATATAAAAGTCATATTTTAGGTTTCTTCCTTTTTCCCCATGAAATTTCTTACAAAATGCACTTCATCTAGTACTTGAATGCCTTATCACCTTAGTTGATACATTCCCACACTCTCCAGTTTTGTTGATAAAACAGTTTTCTGAAGCACTACACAGTAAGCATTTGTCTGCCATGGATCCCATCGAACCCTACAAAATCCTCTGCATCTTAGAACACATGTACAAGCCATGTAATCTCAGCTTTTATAAAAGAGATTATTAGAGTCTGATGGTCCGGGTCTGGTTTAGTTTTTCTGTTCATCATGAAAACACATTAAAATCACTGCAACTCAAAGCCAAGGCCAAGCAGCATATTTTAAATTAAATGGAAATCGAGGGGACAGGGGGTGGGGTGGAGATTTGTGCAAGTAATTCACTTTCTAAGGTCACTAGGCAAATACTTCACATGCATTTGGATATGCACAAATTTCAAGCTAAATAAATAAAATTATTTGCTGTGTGGAACCTGGGAATGTTCAGCCCCTCCACAGTTGTGGCCAAAAACAATATGCTAGTAATTAACAATCAGCAAATAACACAGACAACTAGCGTATTGAATTCAGGTCACACCAATTATTTTTCTCTAATGTATGTTAAAACACGCAACCTTATTCAAATCTTGCTATTTTTAGAAAACACTGAAGAGGAATTTCTGGTCTTTCCTCTCTCAGCCTCTGCAAAATGTTTTCCTACTTACAGAGACCGCTCTCCCTTGGATCCAAAGGAAAGTAAGATCTCGCTAACGTTTGTCAGATGTAAGCTTCAGCTGAGTGCTGTGCAATCCTGCTAGTGCCTTTCTATTAAAGCTATGCAATCTCAAAGCACTGGATATGACAAAACACCATCATTCTCCCCAAATTTTTTAACAATTTGAACACAACTGGATCATCAATAAACAATACAAATGTATGTTACAAGCCTCAATACCATTAGGGTAAAATAACAAATAATTACTGCTCTACAATGCCATATTAGTAATCACTCTGCAGGTCACAGAAGCCACCAGAGTGGCAAATAACATCATATACTGTTTTCTGGGGTTTAAACTAATCTGTGATAAACTAGTTTCAGCATTAGCACTGGAAGGCATGAAGTAGCTTATTTATAAGTCACCAAGTTTTTCCAAATAGCAGTGTCTGTGCTGTTATCCACAGAGCCCATCACTGAAAGCCTGCTTTCTTCAGAGAGAAGAAAAGACTCCTTTGGGTTGGCACTAGGACTGAGGAGAAATGGAGGAAAAAAGAAAATTCGCCTAAAGCCTTCCTCTTATTTAATATTTTCTGTGGAGTCTCCTGCCAGGCCTACCGTGAAAATTTCTGGAATGTCAATTTGTTTCAGATAATCAAATTAATGAAATTGGTTATTACAATCAAATTACATTTTTTTGGCATCTAAATCTGCTTTTCCTATGCTCTCAAGTTCCCCAGGTCTTACAGGACTTTCAGGTAGTAGAAGCATGTAAACAAAACTAAACCCCTAAAAAAATAAACTACAGAAGATTAATTTCTTCTCAAATTGACATATAGCAACATGGGAAATCCCAGGAGAACACAGAAGTCCCAGATCTCCCCAGCCCCAAGCAGAGACCATTGTTTCTCTGTGAAGGTGGCACTTGTACCTCCAAAACGATGGAATCAAGCAACCAAACTTCAGCTACAGACATTCAACAAAATTTCAGTTACAGAATCAGGTGCTAAACCTGAAGCTTTAACCTTCCCAAACTGCTTAGGTGCCCCAAACTTTTAACTTAATTAGCATAAAACCCCACATTAAGAAAACCCATCCTCTTGGCTAACGAACATTTCAGGTCTATACAGTACAGTGACCTATTGTGGATTTGCATACTAAGCAGTCCCATAGTTAACTTCAGGTACGTTCACTGAGCGCCCACAGTAATCATCTCAGCCAGAGACACAACAAGCATCATCTCTTATTTAAAAAAAAAAAAAAAAAAAAAAAAAAAAAATCGATTACCTGGTAGAGGACTCACCAAATAAATTGCTGTTAGATGAGGCAAAGCAAAGTCACTTTTCCTTTTCTCTGTTGAATCTCTGGCAATCTGCAGAACAGAGCATAGAAATTATGAAATTAGAGAAAGGATAAAAGGGAGCATAACCGTGCAGCTCAACAGGGGGCCACAGTCACACCAATTTTATACCCTTTAAGCCACACTCGCTGCACTGCCTGCCTATTCGGCCTTAAAGAGCAGCTGAATAAAACGTAGCACAGGCTGAATCCACTACAGATAGGCTAAAGGGTCAGATTTTGAATAGGAATTAGACACTAATGTGATTCCAAAAATCCCATTAAGAGTCTTGCCACCTCTGCAAATGCCTACCTACAGATCTTTAAAAATCTAGATCAGACAGTTGGTCTATGTTCCCAGGATCTAAACCCCAAAAGCTTCAGGCCATGCTCCTTCTGGAAATTGTTAGTGTTGACTTTAAACTTGATTATCTTTAATGCCTGGCAACCTTTATCAAAATGAACCCTCACTTCACTGGTGAGCAACAGAAGGGCATTATTTCTAGCCGTCAAATTGAACCAGAGCCTGAGACCTGATACCTGCATCTGACCTAAGTATTTTCACAAGGTAAACAAAGAATGATAAATATCCACATGAAAATATTGTTTCTTCAATGACTTCATAAAAAGCAGTTATTTAGATACAACTGTGATGCAACTTTTTTCTAGCAGAAATTATTAATCTACTTTGAAGCCTAAAAGGTGTACGACTCTTGATTTAATGAGGAAAAGAACTCATTTCCCTTGCTAAATATGTAACCCTTCCCAAGTTCAGAACATTGCCTGGAACAGATGAATTGAACAAGGACCCTTTTTTATTATTTTTATTTCTCTAAGCCATTCCTTTACATTTGCCTGTTTTAGAGGACCCCAAGATGAATTTACTTCCTCTTGGCTATTTCGGTGCTATGGACTCAGCCAAAGGTGACAGCAAAGAATTCACAGAAACTAAACATCAAATGTTCTTGCTCTGAACTTTCAAGAAGCTATTGAATGTAAGACTGGAATTTTTTTATATATATCACCATAAGGCCTGTTTATATACTTGGAGTGGAAACAGTGCACATTCAGCTGCAATTGATTTCCTGTATGGCAAAATACCTCAGGCATTGAGCTGGCTGGGAACACTGCAGAGGCCTCTTGCCATCACCAGTTTTTGAGATCAGGGAGCTCTGCCCCATGCTTGTTCTTATGCCAGAATAAATAGAGTCCCTGCTGATGATCCAAGTTAATTTGGTTTAGGGGAATCAAATCATAAACAGGTAAAATTTTATGTTTCAAAAACCCATTTTAAAAAAAAATATTGGTTGACTTTCAACTTCAATAGTAACACAATCAATTCAGGATTGCTAATGTGGCATAATGTTCATCTACAGATATTTTTTAAATACAAAAGCTACTCCACCTGAGAGATGGGTTGTTTTTTTTTTGTTTTTTTTTTTTTTTATGAAGAATTGTTACAATTTCCCTGATCCAGCTGCTACATTTACAGCCATCAATCAACACTACAAGGGAATTTCACAGATTAAAACATCATATTTTTTTTTCCCTTTTGGTATCACTACACGACCATTATAATAACAACAATTTCCTGCATTTATGGTTTTCCTGTTCCTAACTGAATACATAGAATAGCCTTCACTAACATTTGTATGAATCTCAAGAAAGAAATACGTGACTAGTCTTACTAGGTTCCTGTAATTAGACTGTAACAGTTGTAACATTCAAATGCCCAACCACCTGACTGTACTTCAGATTGTAAATTAAGTGAAAAGAAAACACAAGCAAGCTGTAATTACCACCCTGCTTTCCATTTAGTTGCCTCAGTCTCAAGTCCTCCAGAGGCAAAGGACTCCAAATGCTAGAGAAAGTTGTTTACTTAAGAACCCTAGAAAGAGAGAGGCTGGCAACACAACCATTTAAATAGACACACATACATGTGTATGTATGTGTGTGTGTGTATATGTATGCGCATATGCACATATACATAATGTGTGTGTATATATATAAAAAAAAAAAAATACAGGATTGAAAGATCAAACAAGTAGCAGTTTAAGAAGCAAAAGCCCCAAAGAAACCTACACTCAGATATTTAAGTTGACTTGAATCATAATGACTTGCTAGCACATTCTGGCACCTGGAGATTTCACTGTAATGTCAAATGAAAAGCCCGGAAAGCTGAAAACTCTCTTTCAAAGCTCAGTAAAATCAAGGTTCTCTTTCTGGGTACACTCTGTATGAGAGGCAAGCAAAGTAATTTTCAGTAACAGGATGCGTGTTTTATGTTATCTCTTAGGAGTCTCTGATATCATCTTCACCTCAGATTTCCTAGAAAGTGCAGGTGACACATACCCCTTCATACACCCCCTACATACTAATGGTCCCAGACTGAGATGCCCAGTGGAAGGCTAAAATTATCACTTTACTCTAACCAACTTGTTTCTGTTAAACTGTGGGTTTAATTTTTGAAATACCTGCTTTTTAAGATTTTCCCTAACCTGTTTCCGCTATGGGAAAAGACCAAATTAAGCTAAAGCCACCAAACTATGTATAATTGTGCTCCACAAACTTAAAGTGGGAACCTGCTTAAATTACGAGTATCAGGACATTCATTCCATTCACTGTCATTGGTGCTCTTATCTGATCCCCAACCACAGTAACACCATATCCCACATCCAGACAACTCCATCCTCGCAACTTGGATCACACTGTGTACTCGAAATAATAAAAGTGCCGACATATACTATAGTATATTAAAATAAATATTGCTGCCAAACAATTCCACACACTGATTCTCTAAGAAAAGCTGAGAATAAAGTTCACATTAGAGAGCAAACCACTGTGCAGGTTTAATCACCAGTGATGAGGACTAAAGTAAGAACTTATCTGACATGATTTTTACTAAGTTATGTGCCAGTACTTAAAGCCCAACTTTTCTGGCCAAGGAAAGAAGCTTGACTATTATAGCATCAAGGGAAGGGCACATACTGTAGCACCTTGTCACTGCTTGACATAACTGTGATAAACAGACAAAAGATGTGCTGCATCCCAAGGTAATGGATTTATTCCACAGCCAATTGGCTTAGTGCTTTCCCAGATGATGAATTAAGCTGATTTCATGGGCTAAGCTCATACAGTGCTCCTAGAGTTTCCTTCACTCTACACTTCCACAACAGCGAACAACACAAGGACTGAGCTGCGTGACAAAATCAACAGCTAAGAGTGAATCTTTGCCAGAATTCCTCCAGACCATGCCTGGTGTGACCTCAAACTGTCCCCAGGAAAGAAGTCAGCATTGGGCAAGTATGGGCTTAGACAAGTAACTCTGACCCAGGTACCAGAACTAATCACCTCCTGACATGACTCAATGTTTATAACCAACAAATAAGAGAAGCCAACCCAGTACATTCTTCTGAAATTGTAAGAAGACGGGCGTCACTGATCCTCTATTAAAAACAAAGAGGACTCTTCATGCTGCACAGGCATCAACTTAAAGAATAGCAAAAGGGGAAAAAAGAACCAGTAGTGTGTAGACTCCACGTCACTACAAGATAGCAGCCATGAAGAGGTGTTCAAATGGTCCTGGCACCCATACTTCTCTGGAAGCTTGAATAGCTGCATGATGCAGCAAGGAATTCTTCCTTGAAAGGCAGACATGGCTCCAAACAGCATGCAGTAGCATGTGGAATAAATCCCCTCTCCTCCATGCCCTTCCTGTGATATATCATAAGTCCTATCACATCAAAGCTTCACCAGTGAAGGCAGAAGAAAAATGCTTATTCTGCTTTGCTTTGTCATTGTGGGAATCCGAGTCAGTGCTTAAGCTGCACTTTGGATGAACAAACTCTTTGGAGGGGCCTGAGAGGTGCAAGAGCCAGATCCATCAGGCATGTTTGACAACAGGGTTGGTTCATTGACAGGACCTTCTGCTGCAGAGTTGCAGAAAGGACTTCTTCAGCATCATTTCTTTTGGATTTGCATGGTGCATGGGAACAGCAGGATGGCTTAGCTGTGAGACCAAAGAACTCAAGGGACATTGTCAGCATGTACAGCCATGACCAAGGCTTATCAACACCCGTGTTGATAACAGGACAAGCTACCGGAAGAGAGTGACGCTGCAGACAGAGTAGCAAAGGGCAAGTTGCAGTAATGGAGACCACCAGGCTGAGTCACCATGCAGGAGATGATCTCTAAACTTCTCCCCACTGCTCATGCTTTGGCAAACCACTCTGTCTTTCACACAGAAAGATGGGGTCTTCTCAATGCTCTATTGTGCATTTCCCCACTGACAGACCTCATGGAAGAGGAAATCTATTCCTGAAAGGAAAGTCTGCAGAAAGCCTGGTCCTTTTCAGCTGAAAAATTTACCCAGCACCAATTCTCCTAGCATACAGATATCTCTGACACCAGTTAAGGAACACTGTCATCTAAAGCAACAGAGGAACAGAAGCATGCTAAGATACTGTCCTACAAATCGGAAAGAAATCTTAGAGATTAAATGGTTATTCATGCTCTCAGGAATTACTTACTATTTTTTACTTAATAACAGATCACAAAATTCTACAATGGCTTACCAAAAAGCCTACACTGTGCCTAGTACTTGGTGCTGTAGGTAGATGTTCAGGAGAGAAATTAATGGCTTTCCCCTGGGAAAAACTCACAAGGTTAAATGAGTTCAGGCTCAGGAGAGGGAGACACTGGAGACAATACCCTCCTACCACAAGACAGAAGAGACTTCACAGTATAATCAACCTGATAAGGGCAGAATTGTAAAAAGCTACATCCACTGAGGAATGTGGCAAGTGGGCCTGTCTGCCTGCAGGACAGAGACAGCAGCCTCCTCAAGGTAGCAGAAGCACAAAATGACCAATATAGATCACGTCAGAGATACATGACTTCAGACACACCTAACATGAGAGAGACTGGCAATTATCAGAGAAGACTGATGGCAAGAAGAGATTACAAACTTTGCATGCTGGTTGAGTGTGAAGGAAAGCAAGCAGTCTCTCCAAATTCACTAATGATTCACTGTTAAATGCATCTTTGTCTCCTATTCAAATAGGCTAAGTGCTGATTCTTCTGAGAAATTACTGTTTCTGCAACAGGATGAAGTTCTATGACGACTTCACTCGGACACTAAGGTATGACAGCTCCCTGAGCAACCACACAAGGCATGTTATCAGGATAATTAGAAGGAATCACAAAAAAACACAGTGACAAAGCTTCACAAATACTTGAGTGAAGCATTCTAATCTCAGCAGCACCAAACCTGCTTGAAAGCTAAAATGATGTTTCTGCTGCTATTACCTTAGTTGCAGTTTAAAACGCAAGTGAAAAGCTTTGTGCATACTAAACTGAAGAAGGTTACAGACTTTCTTAAGTAGTTCTTCTTTCACCCACCTATTTGCAAATTGTTTTTTACAAAAAAGGAGCTATAATTTTTCCTTCATGTCAGGTATCAGGGACACAAAGCACACTGTCAGACTGATCAGTGGCAGCAGCACAAAGCAAGTAGTTCTATCACTGGATTTCTGAAATGCATTGGGAACTCAAACATGAACCTGGACTCACTGAGATAGCCAACACAAATTGGGGGGGGAAAGGAGTGGAGGAAAACAGAAAGTTGATACTGGTATGTAGAAATCACAACAAAGCTGCAGCAGACACTGTATCTAATCTTAGGGGACATGAAGGGGAGTAAACACTGGTAACTACTTTAACAAAGAAGAGTTTACAGGAGATCAGGGAGGAAAACTTTCCTGTGTTTATATATAACTCCACATGACACAAGTAGAACAGGGAAAAGTACAAGTGCTAGAGCCTACACACTCACTCTAGGAGAGAGACTACTCGTGGGCTGATTAAAGGCAAAAGTTGACCTTGAAGCTCACACCCATATGACAATGCTCAAAGATGTCAACCATGACCATGAAAGGAAGCTGGCTGTTAGACTGTCCATGACAGGACTCCTTAGGCCAATCCAAACAGCCTTCTCTTTCCTGAGCTAGGTATCAAGGTTTTATCTACAACAGCTCTGAGTAAGCAACTGTTCCCGTGACACCCTTTTTACCTCTGCTCAGTGGTTCCAGTGAGAGGATGCATGCATCCCATCAACAGAAAATATTAGCTTCATGATACTGATGCCTGGGGCATGATCCTGAAATGTCAGAGTGGATATGAATGTTCAAATATTTCAATGTTAGCATTCATTAAGTTAGCTTTTAAAAGACCTGGGCAGGGCTCACATGCAAGTTCCTACAGAACGCATGCTTATGGGAACAGGCTTGGCACCACTTGCAGGCTGAAACTCAATGACAGAGCAGGCAAGCAAGACTTATAGGATTCAAAGATAATTAGCATGGTTTCAGTCACAAGCCTGCATGGGGAACAGCTGCCAGCCCATGCTATACCTGTTCACTACACTTACGAAACACACACGCACCTTCTAGTAGCATAACCACCTGCAGGACCAGGGAGCTGGGCTTGTGGAGCTCATGCCGAGAAAGGAACGAAGAGAGAAAAGCCAAAAGCATCAAGTCTCCCTTCTAGGCAAATTTTTTTAATTGACATCTTGTTTTGTATTTTCAAAGCAATACTCTGCATTATAATTAACAAGAAAACAGTCAGTGACCACCCCCATATTCAAGTCCTTCAGAAGGTGTCCCAGTCAGCAGCCAACAGTGGTTTTAAGCAGCTTGTAACTTTGCTTGGACAGTTGCTTCTTTCAGGTCGCCTCAATAGCTATCAGTAGCTTTTCCCTCCATTTCCTTCCCCAATCCACCCTGCCCAGGCCCCTTTCCTTTCCTGCACTGAGAATCAAACTTTTAGTCAAACCTATTTTAGGCCAAGTTCATGCAAGCTTGACTTTTGGTCAGTCAGAGTAGATGGATCTACAGCAACAACTAAATAAAATTATTTGTATCCTTAAAGTGGCTTGAGAAACTATGGGCTTGTCACAAACACACTCCTTGAGAAACTGAATTAACACAAACAGGCTTTGCTGATACTTTAAGTTATTATTTAACCAGTTCATGTTCATCTTATATCTTCATATATAAAAGATTCCTGCACTTCCAATTGTAACTGTTGGCACTGCACTGGTGACATGCCCAAGACTGACTTTACCTTTTCACTCACTCTGCTCCTGTTCCCCGCCTCAGTTTTATGGTTCCACCCACTCATTCTGATGTGTGATGTTTTCCTAAATCCCCAAGTCTTGGAGCCATGACACCTCAGGGGAATCTCAGCTCTTCTTTCAAAAAAAATTCTGTTCATTACAGTTATAACAACAGCACTGGAAAATATGACTTTAATAGGCTTAAAACCCCAAAAGGGTTGAAAAAAATATTACAAGATTAATGGTTAATAAACAAAACACAAGTTTGGGAAGTCTGAGCCATGACTGGGTCAGGGAGGACACTCTTTGGGACCGGTGATGCAGCACAAGTCTTTAGGTGGTTTTGGTTAGTCTCCCAGAATGAGAAGCTTAATCAGCTATTAAATGCACAGCTATTAGAAAGGCTTTCAAAAGCATCTTCAAAAAATGAGGTGGGGTTGGGGGTATGGAACTACAGGGCGCATGTCCTCTGCGTTCTCAGTTCACAAGAATAACTTTTTCTTCCGCTTTTCTCCTCACTGCCATTCCTACACTTTCTGTGTAACCACAGTAAGGCAGGTAGGTTCTCAAAACTACTCATTTAGCAACAGCTTTGCAAGTCTTTCTGCCACTCCAGACTTTGCTGATGGCTACAGTATTTCTTCTTTCCCCACTTAACACGACAAAAGCAAAATGCTGTTTAGAGTAAGTAGTGGTAAGACATCTTCATTGTCCCCACAAGCAAGACGTCCAGCTCACTGTAAGACGACCACAATTTATAATCACAACCACTGCAAATGTCTTCAGAAGACATTATGTTCCTAATTTGCATTTTTTTCATATGCCATTATTCTATCTTCTGCTATATACTCTAGCTAAATAAATGCGCTCTATACTTGGCCTCTAAGAAAATTACGGCAAAGTAACTTACAGCCATAACTAATTTAATGTGTCAATAAAATGTGTTTCTTTAACACAGCAATCATCCTTCTCAACACATGACTGAATATGAAAGGGAATGCACATCAGATTAATTCCTTTGTACTAACTTATAACTGCCACAGCTTTATAGATGTCCAGTCTGAGAAACACTTCTAATCAGAGTCCTTCAAACGGCTCCCTTTATCACATCAGATTGGATGTTTCAATTATTTCCTGACCCAGCATATTTGACCCTATGGATTTGGGGTACATTACAGAGCCATGCTGAGCATCATCTCCAGCTGCCACCCAGCAACGTGGCACCTCTCATCCTCACAATGCCACACTCTATTTATGAAGAACTGCAGCTCTGGCGTGTCTGGGGAGAGACTCAGTGGTGTCCAGCTATTGCTGGAGTGGCAAATGAGCATGAGGGACACAAACAGATAAATAAAAATCTTTGGCATACTTTATTAAGTGTGCTAAATATCTGTCAAAATATTATTATTTGAGACTTCTTAATTACAAAAAAAAAAAAGAATTGTATGCAAAACAAAAACAAACAAACCAAAAAAAAAACAAAACAAAACAAAACAAACAAAAAAAAACAACCAAACTGTCCATTAACAGTTCACACATTTTGTAGTATCCTTCCACAGAAACTGTTTTGGTTTGGAGCTGGTCTTTTTTCAATAGAAAGGGCACACTTAAATTTTAGAGATGATACCTCTGGACAAAAACTTTGTTTTAATAGCTGTATCTCAGGCTAATCTGTGGAAGTACTTTACAAAAAGCCTACAAGTTTAAACAGGTGATGCTATCACAAAGCTTTGGCTATCCCTCTTACCACTAATCTTTTCAGTACGGTAAAATGACAGAAGCTGCTGTCACAACTGCAGTTCTGTTAATGTTATATGGGTACATCTGCAGTGCAAACTGCAGAATTTGCATTCAAAGATAATAAAGCACTACTTCAAGTATGTGCATTCAGCAGTTGCTATAACCCTATCCAGTTTGCAGAGCTTAAAAAGCCTTTTTTGAATTTGAGTCAAAAAATCAGAAGTGTAGGAATGGCAGAGGACAACAGATACATTGCAATCCAAACAAATGCACAGGAAGAAACTTTCAAACATGCACACATTTCCAAAAGACTTAGCAAAAATACTAGCACCAATGCCACATCTAAAATCCCATCAGTGAAACTTTCAGCTGTTCCAGACTACACAGGTAACAGTAGCAAAAAGTCATGACTTGACTAAATTACTTATTAAACAAGTAAGCACATTATTTTCACTTCCTTTCTAGCTTTAACCTTTTAGGTGACAACAAAGGTTTAAAATAAAAATAAAAAAAAAAAAAAAAAACACACTACAACAAAACCCAAACCGCAACCCCATAAAAAAAAAAAAAAACACCCCAAAACAAAACAGAACAAACCACCACACAGGAAGGTACTGAGAGCTCATTCTTTTAGCTCCAAACCTTCTCTCCTGGGCTGTTTATACCAAAGCCTTCTAATGAACCAGTCTAGGCCCAAAGTATGCCTTTGGACAGTTAAATTGTATTCTCACATCCTGCAGAGAGAAGCAAAACACATTAGCAGATGGCAGCTCTCATGATTTCAGGACACCAAAATCATTTCACTACTTGAAGCTTTCCAACTCTGCACTCTTAACATCTACCCTCACTTAAAAATCAAGTCAATACACTCTTTGCAAGATATTAAAGTCAGACTATAAATTACAAACCAATCTGACTACACACCTAGTTTGTTTGGGTTTTTTTAATCATAAATAAAACACATTAACATCTAGTGTTAGAATCATAATATGCCCTTGCAGGGATGCACTCAATCACACAGCCACAGGTCAACATTGTTTACCTAGGGCTCTAGCTCTGAGAAAAAGACAGCATTCCGTAAATGAACACATTTAAAACAGAGTTTTATCGGAGCACTTTGCAACATTTCTGGTTTGCCAACTGAGAACACAGAGGAGAAGTAGAGAGTCAAAGTTTAATAGCTAAGCATCTGCATGGACCAGAGAACAATACCAATATTCATTAAGAGGCCAATCTGAATCTGCCTTCTCATATTTTCAAGACAAGCACCCTATTAATACATCTTCTAACCTTAGCATAACTCTTATGTTTTCATCTCAAAGCACCCACACACCCATTGGTAAAGAGTTTCCAAAATTATGACAACTACGTGCTGCATACACCAAAAAAAAAAAAAAAAAATTAAAAATAAATCTCAGGGAAGCTATATATTGTGCCTTGCCAACCACAGTGAATTGGACAGCTTGGAGCTGCTACAGCCAGATTTAGCTTTGTACAAGCTAACAGGATTCCTTTATAAATTTAGCTATAAGCACGGGCAACAAACGCTTGTGGAAATTTGAACCACAACTCCCCAGCAGCAAAGATTGTTCCCTCCAAGAATGAAACAGTAGCAAAATAAGACTATGAGTAGGCTCTTATTACATCGCTTTCAAAACGCCTGTAAGTCGTCAGGTTCTCTAGGCAGCATTATTAAATTGCTGAAGTACCAGCAAACATTAAAAGGAAAAAAAGAAATCCAGGCCACAGCGCGTTCTGAGCCTGCCAATTAATAATTAAGGGAGGAAAAAAAGCCAACTAAAGAGAGACCCTATTGGGAGCCAGCTGAATGTACAGCTACGTCTCTTTCAGGTCCTTTTTCCTCAGACTTGGAGTACAGTGGCTTGTGATGAGAGAAGGAAACGAGTGCCTCAGGTCTGTCAACGCTAACCGAAGGATGAGCTCTGACAGGCTTCCCGTTAACACGAGGGACAAGGGCTGGGACACACAACCCGCAAAGCAGGGAAAAGGCAAGAGCAGGAGAGGGGAAACGCACCCATGGCCCCACAGGCCGGCAGGACACTGCTCTGTCCCGATGGCTTCTCCCTCTTCTTCCCTCCCCAGGAGGAGATTCCTGCTCCTTAACGACAAGATCACATTTTCAACTCTCTTCAGCCACACTTACCGCAATCCAATTAACATTACTTTTAACACACACAAAAAAAAAAAAAAAAAAAAAAAAAAAAAAAAAAAAAAAAAAAAAAAAAAAAAAAAAAAAATTGAGGGCTTTTTGGAACACAGTTTTCCAGAAGACACAGGTTTATTTGCTAAAGCATCTACACAAGACGCGAGACGCCGTGCAGTTTTATTGCACGTTAAAAGAAACACCTCCTCCCGCCCGAA
>NW_008595481.1:0-7194 GCF_000691845.1 Merops nubicus
AAAAAAAAAAAAAATAATCAGCCTAAGACAGACAAACATCCTGAAAAATTCCAGCACAAACTCGTGGTGTTGGACAAAGTTAGAAGCAAATGTGAGGAGGACCTTACACTGGGAGGAATGAGGCAAGTTCTGGAACAGGGACTGCTCTCCTGGCTGCTTACAGACAGACACCCTCTCCATCAGGACTGCCATGAATGGTGCCAGGATGATGCTAGTTAATTATTCAGAATTATTTTGGTTTTCACATAAATGTGCTTATTAAAAATTGATCCTATAGATAATTCTTCTGCTCTTCTGATTGCTTGCAAGTATACACCACAATCAACTAAAAACCCCTCGTTGTTCTTTGAGGATTTGGTATTTGTGCTCTCTGATACTGTTCCACCCACTCTGCCATCTCACCCAGCTCTTCTGCCAGAGCTTCCCCCCGTGCCCTCCCACCCCCTGGTAAGTCCTTCTGGCTCGGCTCACAGCTCCTGCCAGCACAGCTAGTACAGTGCCCCTTCCTTCAAGCTCTTCTCAACTCTCTGGCCACTTCCTCTAAGCCCTGATTGTCCACAACTTTGTGGCACAGCCATCACATTCAGACAGCAGTTCCCCAGTTTCCCCAGGCAAAGGACTGACTCTGTAGAATCATTAAGATTGGAAAAGATCTCTAAGATCACCAAGTCCAACCATCAACCCAACACTGCCACGACCAATGAACCATGCCCAGAAGTACCACATCCACACGTTTTGTGAACCCCTCCAGGGATGGTGACTCCACCAGCTCCCTGGGCAGCCTGGTCCAGTGCCTCACCACTCTGGCAGGGAAGAAATTCTTCCTAATATCAAATCAAAACCTCCCCTGGTGCAACTTGAGCCCATTTCCTCTCATCCTGTCGCTGGTTACTTGGCAGAAGAGACCAACACCCACCTCACTACAACCTCATTTTGGGTAAATTGTAGAGAGCAACAAGGTCTCCCCTCAGCCTCCTCTTCTCCAGACTGAACAACCCCAGTTCCCTCAGCTGCTCCTCACAATCATGTTCCCCAGAGCCTTCACCAGCTTTGTTGCCCTTCCTTGGACCAGCTCCAGCACCTCAATGTCTTTCTTCTACTATTGTGCCCAAAAATGAGCACAGTACTCAAGCTGTGGCCTCCCCAGTGCTGAGTACAGGGGCATGGTCACTCCCCCACTCCTGCTGGACACACTGTTTTTGATACAGGTCAGGACACCATCGACCTTCTTGGCCAGCTGGGCACACTGCTGGCTCATGGTCAGCAGGTTATCCACAGCACCCTGGGTCCTTTCCAGACTGGCAGCTTTCCAGTGGAGAGACCCTGGAAGGAGGCACCTGAACAGCCTCCAGCTCCAGCAGCACCAGTCTGGAAGATCAGCTGGTCTACATCCAAACTAGACTGTTTGTCACCATCTCTGCCAGGCTGACCCTAAGAGGTGAAGCTCCAGATCCAGATCAGACCAGCAGACATCACAGATATTCTCTCCCTGGCATTTCCAGAGAGGAGACAGGAGGAAGAACTAAATTACAGGTTGTCTCTCCAGATATCAGTCAACACATTCCAGACACAAACCCAACCCAAACCAGGACACTGTTGGTTTCCAGTGGCAGCTCTGGAGCTGCTCTGTGCAGGGATGGCAAACATCACTCCCCAGTGCTGAGCTTCCCTCACTCCTGAGCAGATCCTCCCTGTGCACGTGTGGGGAGCTGATTTCTGTACAGGGGGAGAAGGGGGGTGTGTTTTGGTTTGTTTTTTTCACACATTCCCACTGGAAGTGCTGAATCTCTGTCAGAGGCAGTTCAGTGCTGCCCATGCTGAGCAGATCTCCAAAGCACAGACAGAAAATTACCATCTTCAGCCCCTCCTCCCAGCTTCTGAGAGATTCAGCCTGGCATTGTGTGAGGCAGCCTGGTGCCTCAGTGTGCACAGCCTGGTGCCAGCGTGGCCAGGGGTGCTGCCAACCCAGCAGCACACGTGGCCTCGGGGCACCATGAGCAGCTCTGAAGGGGAGGTGACAGCTTGCTGTGAGCACCACTGTGCAGCCCTGGGACACTTCTCTTCCCTCCTCCCTGCCCACAGCTCTCCGTGGCTCCCCAGGGGACAGTGTTACGTGTGTACATTTCAATATCAGTCAGGAACATATCTGAAAATGTGGTCACACCCAGGCTGGCAGGGCAGAGCAGGGGCTCAGAAGGAAAGAGGGGTTTCCAGCATGAAATATCAACTGAGCCTGCAAAGAAAAGGGAGGCAGAGCAGAGGAGACCCTGAGGCTGTGCTTAAGAGACTAGGGCTGACAGGATACTGAAGAAGGAAAAGCAGCATTCTCCACAAGCTCAGCAGTGACCCTGCTGGGTAGCCCTGCCTCGGCTGCTTGGGTTATGGTTTCCTCTACAGCTGCTTGACATGAAACATGAAAAGGCTACAAAGACCTTAAAGAAAGGGAAGTAAAGGAGAAGAGACAGAAGAACCCCTCTGAGGTGGCAGCTTCAGCACACCTGGCCTGCTCAGCCATGGGAGGGAGGCACAGACTCTTATTTCTGGAGTAGCTGAAGTGTGTCCAGAAAAGATCTGTGGCAAATGCTTCTGAAATTAGAGTATCAGCTGTAGAGGGATGCTCTTACACAGCCCACCCAAGCCACCTCAGTTCAAGGGCCACCTTAGACACCTAGTGGACTCAGGCAAACCAGAGCCTCCTACCCACATAATGCTTGGGGGCAATGTACTTCCCTCCACTTACTCCCTACAGAGAATATACCCCTATGCAGGAAACATGGGGCTATGTGATTCATGAAGGGCCTGAAATGAAGGCAAAACTGATGTGCCCCAAGGCAGGCTGTATCCCCAGCAAGGCTGCACCTTTCAGTGCCAGTGAAACGAGGGCTTGCAGAGTGAGCAGTAACCCTGGCAGGCAGTTCTCACTCACTCAGAAGTGCAGATCTTTCCCTTCAACTCCACTAGAATCAGAGATCTATAAAGGATGAAACCACAGTCCTTGAAAGGACTGCAGAGGCCACCTAAAAATTAAAAAGCTCACTTACACTAGCAATCTCTGAGGTTTTGTTATCTTTTTTCCCCCACCAGGTAAAGCCTTGCTGTGTCTTTTCTAACTTTATTCTATAGAGAGAAAAAGAAGTTAAGAGTTTGCCAATAGAAAAGGACAAAAACCAGGAAGCAAAGTAAATATTTCAGCATTCTCAGAAGCTGTTCACAGCTGAGGAGAGGAAGTGTCCTGGTTTGACCTAGAACAGGACTAATTCTCTTCAGTGGTTTTACTCCCCAGCTCAGTCTCCTGGAACTAGCTGCACCTTCTGAAGTTCTTTGCACCTCTCTGCAGGCAGTGTCTGCCCCTAGCAGTGGTAACACCCCCTGTTTGGAGATGCTGCCAAGGACTGATGTGCAGAAAGTGATGTCATTGCCATCAGGGGGTCGGGTTCAATGTTGGTTTTGTGTATATTTGTATACATTTCATTTTATTATTATTATTTTCATTAAAGCTATTTCAGTTTTCTTCCAATCCCTAAGTCTCACTCCTTTATTGCTCCTCTCTTCCCCTTTGGGAGGGGAGAGGGGTTAACAGAAAGCATCTGTCAGTCATCTAGTGCCTGGCCCAGCCCTAACCCTTGGCAGGGAGGAAGGTGAATATTTCATCTCAGAATTCTTCTAAGGTAGAAGGAAAAGAAATAATCAATCAAAATGAAATCTCAGGTACACAACCCAACTACAAAATAAAAATACAACCCCCTCTCCCAGTACTTCCATGGACCATCTGGAAGAATGTTTTCCTCTTTCTCTAAGACAGACAAGACTTCATATCACAAATGGCCAGCACATGGCAGGCTTGAATAATGAGCAAGTGACTTCCCAGCTGAACAAACATGCATTAGCAGCCAGACAAATCACCAAGGAAACAGGAGAATGGGAGAGACAAGGCAAAGAAGCTTTAGAATGAGCCCTCAAGGAAGCCCATGCTGCAGCAGGGAGGGCAGTGGACGTGCCCTCCTAACGCATCACAAGGTGCTGTTACAGTAGAGGGTATGACTGTGGATGTTTCAAAGCAAGAGAAAAGAACCCCTGTAACAGTTCCTCACCCCCCACCTCCCCGGGGTCGCCTGTGGCACAGCAGCTGTGTGCATGGTGCTGCTGGGATGGACCATGGAGTCTGCAATGGTGACAGAGTCCAAGCCCTGATCCCCTGCCCTGGGCTGCTGGAGAGCTGCCCCTGCATGAAGAGCCCAGCTCCTGCTTGGTGGGCACCTCCTTGCTAAGGGAGGTTTCCTGGCTCCCTGCCCAGAGGCAAAGCCCCTGCTGGACACATCAGCCCCACGTGTTACCCACCCGGGGGGCACTGGTGAGCTGGGCACACACCTGATGGTGAGGGCATTTGGTGGCACTGCTGAAGAACTCCATTCACTGCTTCCTTGGAGAGGTGCTTGCCATGCTCTCCTTCCTCTGCTCTCAGCTGGACTGCAGAGGTCCTACAGCCTCACAGCACTCAGAGCAGGAGCACTGAGTACAAGCAATAAGCCAAATGAGGCAACAGATGGGCACAAACCCACTGCAACTGCCTCAGGGGAGTTGCAGAGAAGGAGTCAGGCTTTCCTGGGCAAGGGCTGAGGGAGAACAGGCACATATTCAACAGGAACATTCCCATTACGGATAAGGACAATCCTGAGCAGTGAGAGTGGCCAGCCACTGGAATAAGGGCTGAGGGAAGCTCCAGACTTTCCATCCTTGGAGGTACTGGGAACACAGCTGGATAAGGTCCTAGGCAAGCCTGGGCCAAGTCCAGAGCTCTTCCTGCTTTGAGCAGAGGAGTGGCATACATGATCTTCAGATGGACCTTCCGACACGTTCTTCTATGATCCTAAAGAATGCCTGATAGATATCAGCTAATCCACTCTCCATTTCCTCTGTTTCTGTGGCACAGTAACTCAGCCACAGCAGTGACAAGGGGCTGAACACATTACAGGTGTTAGGGGCTGGGCAGCAGATGAGAGGGAAACATGGATGGTGCAATGAATGCCTTGAGAGCCAGTCTGCAGCTGTCCTTTGCCAAGTGATTTTAAATTATCTCTCTTACTCCTCAGAAAAGACAAGTTCTCTTTGGTCAGCTATGGATCTTTGCAGCAAATGAGGCAGACACCAGTCCTTAGGAACCTTACAGAATCAATCCCTCCTCACAGAAGAGAAATTCTTCCTATTTACTGATAAGTACTTAGTGCTGGCATGAGGGATCCCTTTCTGGGATCTGACTTTCAGAGCAGATTACACAAGGTCTTTGATTTTGGTGGTGGGCTGTGGAGGGGTGAAGTCAGCCCAAAGCCCCCTGCACCTCAGCAATAAATCACCTTCCTGTCTCTACTAAATGAGGTGATGGGCTCGTTAGCTGGCCCTGGAGTTCACTGGCAATACAGGAGTGGCCAAGGGGGCTTCACAGTCTGCTCAGCTCATTAGCAGAGGAAGAAGGCTGATGCCAGATGAGCACCATGCTCCCCCCTGCCCTCCTCTCTGTCCTACAAGGCAGCCAGCTGGCAGCTGGTAGGATGCACAGTCAACAGAACAAACACAATTAGATTTTTAAAATGTTGATTTCTTATTCAAGAAGAACTATTTTATTTATTTTGAAGGGGAATGAAAAGACCTGACACGTTTAAATTAGAAGAATGACGTTAGGGAAGAGAATCAATCTACCCAGTGTAATTCCCATTCAAACACAACCTCTAAGAGTGGAAGCAGAGTTCCTGGGAATGACAGCATCAAACATACTTGGAAACTCTGTAATCTGCAAGCTAATGCTGGTATTTGGGATCTTTTAAAGAATTCAGGTAAGATCACTGGAGTGTAAAACTTCTGAGATCTGCCCTTCACCACCACTGACCTACACACATGTTAATGAAAATGTTAGTTGACCTCTTTCATATTTTAACTCAAACACGTGCACCAAATTATTTCTCTCCAAAGTGTTTATTCTTGCTGCCAGTCTCAGTTTAGCTTTGCCAGTGGTAGCAGGCACAAAGATGCTGCTTCCCACCACCCTACCACTAGAACAGAGATCAAGCATATGGTGCTTAGAGCATCTCTGGGTCCTTATTTACACTTCCTCTAATACTGTTGAAGTGGCAGAGGCAGAATTGGGAAATTAAACACTACTTTCAATAAGGAAAGGTTGTTAAACATAGAGGATAACTCATTTGGCTTGTCCAAGACCTGGTAAATAATCAGCACTTAATTGCCAGCTGCACTTCTTATTTATTAAGTTATTTTTAATGTAATCAGAAAGAAGAAGTATTTTCTGGAAGTTTGAACATGGACAGTGCTATACAGAGACCTGAAAAGCACAAAGGAACAAGGACAAACCTTGTGGGGACATTCCTCTCTGTCCTGGCAGCAGACACAGCTCTTAACCAGCTTCCAAATATCAACCACAGTGTGAGGGAAGAGACAGACCTGGAAGTGAATATCTGGATATTGGGTCCAGTCCCTCACACTTAATTTTATAGGGAATGGATGCAAGATAACAGTTTTGACCAATATTGCCATTCCAACTCCAGGGCCACTTTTACAGGAAGGCAGAAAGATCTAACTGGAATTTGTACTGCAAGAGTAATAAAAAACATTTCCAGCTCCTAAATCCTGACCTGTTTATTCAGCAGGTAAAATGCAAATACAAGAGGAAATGTTTTTTATCAGTTTTATTTACCCTTCTCTTTAATACTGCATTTGGAGAGGAATCAGCTTATAGCTGTGTGTAAGCATATTGGGTGGGCTACGTGCTGAACAGATGTTTGGGGAGCAGCAGTTAGGTGGATAAAGAAGACTACAAACCTCCTCTCTATTTAGGCTATATTAATAAATACAGCCATAAAATGCTCCAGCTATTCAACAATGATAGTTTCAGTGCTAAACTGCTACCAGAACCTGTGTATTTTAAAGGTAAGCAGCCTCCAGCCAAGAGCATGTGTGTCTGTGACTTCTGACATTCCAGAATGTTTGTATGGGAGAGAAGGAATAGCTGTGACAGGTAGCAGCAGCTGGGGAGGACTGGAGGGCTGCAGACCTAAATGCCAGCTGAGGCTTATTGGAATTTAATAGGTGGTAGATTGGTCAGAAGAGTGATGTGGAAAAAAAGTGTCACAATGCTCTATCCTCCTGGACAGAAATGAGCTTTCCCTCCCTGCTCCCACTGAAAGA
>NW_008595481.1:7225-12414 GCF_000691845.1 Merops nubicus
TGGGAATAGTTATTCCATCACTTGGATAAGGGAAAAAAAATAAATCATCTAGGCTGGGAGAGAAAAGACCTGAGCAATGCCATCTTTGCTCATAGAAAAATATCCCTGCTAGCCCAGTGAGGACACGTGGAATGGAGCAGCTCTGCTCCAGTGCCTGGGAATGCCAGAAGTCTCATTCATTTCAGTGGCAGCTACCTTGGGCTTTTCTGCTCAGAATGGCTACTATATTTTAGAGGTATATGGTCTTGCTTAAAAACCTGAGAATCAACCATTTTGCCATCTCACTTAGATGAAAGGGTCCTAAACCAGCTCCCAGTGACTGCACCCTGGAAGCTGTGAGCAACCCAGAGTCCTGGTCACCAAACCAGCCCTGGCCATCCTCCTCTAAGGGAGGAGTGAGTGTCAGGAGGAGCTGAGATCACTCCAGCAGCTCTTCTTACCCTACCAACCCCAACAGTGGGGCACACCACAGACCCAGCTGTCCTTCCCTGGATCAACACTGAAAGCCTGGAACAACTGCAAATCATCAGGTATTTCTTAGAGTCCTTCAAAGAAAAATAAAAAGAGGTGTGTAAGTCTCAGAGGCATGTGCTATTTATTTTACATGCTAAATGATTAGTAAGCTCCAAAAGCTAGTTCTCAGTAGGCAGGAAATGTCAGGAGCAATGTGGCCTTTGCAGTAGGCTGTTGAGTTGCATATTGAGCAGCCAGGGCAGGAGGGTATTGAACAGGTGATGATTAACTGTGTGCTCTGTCTGCAGCACTGAGCAGGGAAGGGTCTCTGAGGCACATGAAGCAAAGTACAGGCAGTAATTCTGGCAGTGCCTGGCTCCTGAGGGCTCAGGTTTGCAACCTGCATTGCTGTCTGAGTGAAACTGATACTGTTTGGGGAAAAAAAGAAGACAAGACAAAAGAGTGCTTTCATCGTGGTGCACCAGTGGCACCCAGGTGTCAGCAGGGTGGGGATGTGCCCAGTGCCCTGCTGAGACACCCCCAGCTGACAGGGAGCAGCCCCTGCAGCACTTTGGCAGCCTCCTGGCAGCCCCGTGCCCACCACCCACGGCTGCTCTTCTCCTTGCTTCCCACCCCAAGCACTGATTGTAAGAGAGGCCCCCGAGCTCCTTGCTCATGCAGTGACTGCATGGCCAGGCTGTGACACACCCCAGCCAGGGGAGGGGAGCTGGTGCTGTGGCTGTGTCAGGAGGATGAACCCAAGCTCAGGTAATGAATCAGTCTCCCTGAGGGATGGGGGAAATGGATTGCATCTTAATGTCCCAGACACACTCTGCTACTTGCTGCAGCAGAGCTGTAGGCACTTGTGTGCACCTCCTGCAGGACCCAGAGGTGGAAGCATGGCTAAAGGGGGATTTCTGGATGACAACCTTGCCTTCAGGAGCTTAAATCCAGCCCATCATGCTCAGGGAGCTGGTACCACACACTGACACGATGCAGTGAAGCACCATGTAGAATTACCAGTCTAAGCAAATGAAGCAGTTTAGGCACCAGAGCAGCTCTACAGGCATGGCTCCACACCTGGGCCAGCTAAGCCTGGTGAAAAGCTGGAACTAAGCTGTCCATTTAGAGAGCCTGCTAAAGGAGGTGTGCTCTGCAGAGCTAGGGTTCACTCCAGGAGGTAACCATGGCACTGAGGAGGGTGCTGTGGAGAAGATTCCTGAACAGCCCTGGGTGCACTGTAAAAGTCAAAACTCCCCTTGGGTAAGTGCCAACGAGTGCCACCTCATATGGGACAAAGTGACACTGTTCAAAGGCATTTTTCAAAACCATTATCATTCAAAGGCATTTTTCAAAACCATTATCAATTTCAGGCAGATTTTCTAAAGGATGTGGAAACCACAACACTAATTCAAAAGCAACTCCCTCTCAAACTCTCAGTCCTTGTTTCAAAGCAGGAAGGTGGCAAGTGCATTTCCTCAGGAATTTTCCTTGGTAGACAACAAACACAAACCCCACATAGTTTCCATGTGCTGCTCTTGGGATGGCTGAATCCTTTTGATGATAATTTTTTCAAACGAGTTTTGCTTGCTACTCCACATGGAATCTGCTAACCCAAATAGTTAAAAAATGATATACCTACTGGAAACTGAGTCTTACAAGGGCAAACGTTCTACAGCACTCCTAGGTGATACTTTCTGCATCACCTACAGTCATGGATCTGGTGAAACATTTCAGACAGAAGGACAAGATTAAAGAATTCTCACAGTTGTGCTGAGAGGTGTAGAAACAGTTACAGCTAAAACATTCTTCCTTGTGATCACAGGCTTTGTTAGACAATGCCAAACACTGCTGGAGAAAGAGCCATGCAGAAAGTGATCTGCCTGGTATGTGTGTCCTCCCAGGAAATAAATGGGAGGCAGTACCACCTATGCAGCCGTGACAAGTTAATTCAATTTCCATCTCAGAGTCAGGTAAAGTGTATTTCATTTGTTACCATGGATACAAGACATTATTACCATTTGTTTGGGATCTCACAGTGGGTATGAAATCAAACTGTGACACAGTTTCATGAGGGAAGTTGACTAAAACCCCCTAAGTTCACTGTCATTAGGCCAAAGGATTTTCTTTGTTAGGCACACTAAATAAGAGGATGACTGCTGCCTGTAAGGTACACTTCCTAAGCAAACATCTGTAGGATTTTGCTGTTGATACTTTGGATCAGTAGGAATAATGGAAGAGAAAATAAACATTCATTTCATCAGTCCTGCAAATGCAGAAGAGAATCCTGGAACATGCTCAGATGGCAGAATTACATTAAAAATACACTGATGTTGTGTTATTTGCTATTGTTTGGCCCCAAACATGTTTATAGAGAAATGTCTTGATGTTGAAAATGCATCCAGTTTTTCTCAGATGACTCTGCTTTCCAGGCTGCAGCTCAAATCACTTGCTGTCTGGTTTTCAGAGTTGGAAGAAGAGGTGTATGAAAAAGCAGGAGAGAATGAAGAGGGAAGAAGGAGCAGGAATATGTTTTTTAAATGCTGACATACATGCAGGGCTCAGGAATCCAACAGCAGTCAGTTTACCTTGTCTGAAATTAATTTTAATATATACAAAAGGATAAAAGGGAATACAGGTCTTCTTGTTAAATTATTACTGCTGGAGCCCTGGCCCTGTGTTTAATATTTCATGGAGACACTGATTTCCAGAGATGCTGAGCACCTGCTCTGCTGGCAGCTTCAGCTGAGGGTGGCAGCCCTCAGCATTTACAGAACCGTGCCGAGATAAAGCAGTCTACCCACATCAAAGGGTTATTTCTAAATACTCATGCACGACCCCCATGAAAAGCACCAAGGTTCTGGGATGGCAGGGCTGTGCCTCACCACTGAAACCCAGACCCATCACCCAGCTGCCTAACTGACTGATCACTTCCCACCAAAAGCTCTGAACCCCCCTCCGTGGCGCTGCGTGCCTGCCCGCCGCGGCAGTGTCAGAGTGGATTATCTGCAAGGGCTTCTCCAGCTCCTTGGGCCATCTCTAACGATGGTGCACGGGGAGTCACGAGGTCTGACCCTCAGGTGGCAAACTGGGAGAACCCAGTGCCTCCCAGCACAATGGTCATGGGAATGCTCAGAGGGGCAGGGGCTGCGCTGCCCAGCGCTCGCAGAAGGGAGGGGAGTAAATCCCTCTGTTCTTGACTTGCATTATCAACATTTGCTTGAAGTGACAATAGAAACCTACTTACATTCTACCAACTCCATTATCCTTCATCCAGACCCCAGGTAGGAAATTCTAATCATGCAAAATGAGTGCTAGGGCTCGAGCATTTTGATTCAGTAGTATTTTGTGCCCATTTTTCAGTGTTTTTGATGGAGAATTAGTACCAGGCTGGAATTTAGCATGATATTTATATATGCAGTTAAATTTAATGAAGCCAGTGATATTTAAATTTCCATGTGTACAAGGATAAGACCATAAATAAACCTCCAGCACATCTAAAGTACACTGAAACCTCAAGTATTTCTGATTAATGACTTTACTCCTAAATTCAGGAAGGATTTTATTCCTGAGTGGTCAATGACTTATTTTCTGTTTTTCAAATACTTTGTTCAGAATTACTCCACTGATTAATCACCCTCATTTGGGAAAACTCTGCAGGTTTTGCAGGGGTTTATGTTCATATGAACACACGTGTAGGCTTGTCTTGTGCTCTGCTACTTGTTCTTAGGGTGGGATTTGTAGACTTGTTGGGACTCGACGGGTATCCTGGCAGCAATGCAACTCCTGACCCAAGCTGGCAGCTCAGATAGAAATGAATTTCTCCCATGTTTTGTCATAAAAAAGCAGCATAGTGTGACCTGGGAGTGTGAACCACTTGTCCCCTTCTGGAATCTACTAACCAGGAGTGAGAGAAGAGTGCACGTGTTGCTTCAGGGCACGGATGATGGAGGCAAAATTAACCTCTGCACTGACATCTCAGGAGGCTCCATTCTAGATGGGAACCCAATCCAGTGTCGTGGGGAGCCACTGCCCTTGAGCTCTGTCGTGTAGCAGCTAAATGCAAGTTCCTGGGCAGAACTGAAGCTGCATGTTGAGTGGCAGCTGCTTGTGTGTTGATGGACGTGTTTGATGGAGCAGGCTGGATGTGCTTGCCAAGACCTGCCCTGCACCACGTCAGGGGCACACTGACAAATAAGGGAGGATGGACAAGACAAACTGAGCCCACCCTGCAGGGACACAATGCACTTTCTGTCTGACTGATCTCTGAGAAAAAGCTTTGTCATTGTACTAAGGCACTCAAGAACTGCCTGCATGAAAAGGTTACACCCCTGGGTCAGCATGAATGATAAAAGCTTAGGAAACATCACTGATGTTGCCTCTCCACTTGCAAGTCAGCAGGAGGGTAATCTGCAGGAGCTGCAGATGTCTCGGTCACCCTCAAACAAGGGTCAGCAGAAAAAAGACAAAGTCAGGAGGTGGAGATGCATCTAAAGATGCAGATGAATGCAAACAGTGCCACAGATGACTGGCTGTGCTGCACTGGGCAAACTCTTGAACTTTTCTGCAGGGTTCTGGCCAATTGGCCAGGCACGCCATGGGATGGACTGAAGTAATTTGCTCCTAAACAGAACAGTCGTAAGGAGTTTCCTTGAAGAATTGATGGGTTTACAGTTCATAAATTCCTGAAATGACTATCCCTAGATATGTCCCCAATTCCTCCCCACTCTTTCTCC
>NW_008595481.1:12445-41172 GCF_000691845.1 Merops nubicus
CCCCCCCTCTAAAATCTGTAAGATCTGGACTCTGCAAACACCCTGGTGGCTTGAGTCCGGCACAGCCTCACGGCACCACCTCCCCAAAAAGGGCGGCTCACGCTTTCCTCCCATGGCAATACCTGCTGCATGCCTTGCATGGTCTGCTGCAGGAACTGCAGCTGCTGGTCCTTGGTAAGGCTTTCTTCTGCTCGGAACAGCTGTCCTTTCTCCTGCTTGAGGAGCTCCACCTCGTTCCTGTAAGCATCCAGCTGCCACCGGAGACTGTCGTTCTCCTCCTTCAGCGCGTACGCTTGGGCGGCCAGAGCTACACGAAGGGAAATACAGAGAAATCAGTAAAATGGATTGTTGCCTTACAAATAATGCAGAGGGCATTGTCAGGGGAGATGACAATACAGCTGAAAGCCAGGGAGACATTTAGGAGCTGAGACAAGACCAGCAGAGCTGAAAATGATGAGGTTCTGGCAAGGACCGTCGCTGGGAAGTTATTTCCTGGGATGGAAGGAGCCATAAAGCCACCCTGGATAATTCAAACTCTGCTTGAAATCTGGCTGCTAAAGTCAGGTTTATATTTTAGGAAGAAATTGGCATGTAGTCTGAGGGCAAAGCACCAACCAACTTTACAATATCTTCCCAGTGCTGTTCTAGGAACTGATGCAGCTGTTCAGTATTTACACCAGTGCAGCAGCCAGATGTTCCCATCAGAGCTGTGCTAAGGAATTTGGACTACATAAAGTTGCCCAGTTTAGTCCCATAAGAGACAGAGAAATTCCTCTCTGATCTCCCTATGAACTACTTCGTAGCAATGGTTATGAGGAACCCTTTAGACAGAAAAAATATATAAAATGCAAATGCTCAAAAAAAAGTGTTGGCACTACAAGAACATTCCAACATTAAAGACATTGAAAGACACTTAAGTCATTTCCTTAGGAAGCTCCATTTGGCCCCTTTTCAATTTAGAATGGCAGTTTTATTATCATAACTGATAGCAGGTGTTTGTGAAGGAATCGATTAGTATGCAGGGATGGAAATTACATTTGCCAAATGACTTGCACAGTCTGCAATATAAGCTGAAATTTGTGTAGCAAAAGGCAGAAGGCTATAAAGCATGTGCTGGGGACATTATTTAAATAAAATCTCTGAACATAAATACATATAGGGAAGGGTGGCACTCCTCACTTCAGGGATGTGGTGAGCACCCTGCAGCAGAACCCACTCCTGGTGGCACTTTTGGCAGTGGCACTGGGCATAGCCAGCTGCCATCCTACACCATTTTCCTTCTTGGAACTTGGTGACACAACATTACAGAGCAGCTGTAATTAAAAAACAACAATCTCCCATAGCCAATTCTATCAACATTTGGTAACTGAAGCACATAACTGATTTACATTCCTGATTAAATGATTTCAGGCTTGATATCACAGAATTCTTTCTTGCCCACCTACAATAGCAATATGGTTAAACTCCAAATGATAGGAAATTGTATATTAACTGCATTTAATGTTAGCTGTCTCCACTAGACCTTCCACAGATGAAGTCCCCTGTTGCCCATGATAAAATGATTCAACACATTCATGAAATTATTTCAGCACTTAGAATGTCACAATATTTCATTACCAATGAAAATATTTTATCTTTGGTAGGGCAAACCTACCTTTTCCTCAGATGATTTTTACTAATCGTAAATAGTACAAATGTGTTTTGAAAATAAAGTACAGTGAGCTCCTATTCAAACAGAGACTTGGGTTGGTTATTGGGCTTCATTTGGATATTCCACAGAAAAACAAAATTCTCTCTGGAAGATTTAGCAACAGTTACTGTATTGTTACATCAAATTAAATTGTTCTGAAAAGCATGTAATCATCCTTCCATGGCAAAATTTACCCTCAAGAAATTGCAGTGATGAGTCCAATGGGCAAATAAGAGCAGCTATAATAAAAGAAATGGGGGGGAAAAAAAAGGAAAAAAAGAGGCCAAGCAAATAAAAACCTCAGTCTAGGAAAAACTCGAGTCAAAATTCAATGGTTTGGGTTGGGTGAGACCCTTAAAGGTCATTTAGTCCAACCCCCCCTGCCACGGGCAGGGACATCTGTCACCACACCAGGTTGCTCAAAGCCACATCCAACCTGACCCTGAGCACTGCCAGTGCTGGGGCACCCACAAGTTCTCTGGGCAGCCTGTTCAGTTTAAAACTGTTGCCCCTTGTCCTGTCACTACAGGCCTTGGCAAAAAGTCTTTCTGTCATTTATATTCTCTTACTGCTACCCATTAGACTCTCCCACAATTGGAGCTTTTTTTTTTTTTTAAAAAAAAAATGTAGTACACAATGGTTGCTAGAAATCCCTCACCCTTCTGCTCTCTGAAAGGAAATCACCACGGGCATACTCAGGTTTTTAGTGGCCTGGGACCAGTAACTCACCTGCTGTCCATCACCTGCTCGAGCTCTTAACAAAGCTCTGGGAACTGCTGTACCAATGGGGTGTGAGAGCACTTGTTAACCACCAGCCCCACTGAAACGTGGGGATTCAGCCAAGGTTCAGGCTGCACTGCTTGGACAGGCTGCTCTTGGGTATTTTCTGGGTAACACCACAGCCCAGCTGGAGAGCTTCTCCTTTTGTCCTCCTCGCTGAGTTCAGGCCACTGCAGGGGGCTGGGGACAGCATGGGAAGTGTCCTGCAGGGGCAGCAGGCTGGGGGCAAGGGAGGGGCTGTGACATGCTGCCAGAGTAAGCAATCTGGGGGTGAAGAACCCATCAGAGTCTGGAGAGTAACTCAGCTCAATGCAACCACTCACAGCACCTATAAGCAGTGCAGGTAACTGCCCATTTTTCCTGTAGAAACACAATGCAGCTTGCTTACTGCCAAAAAAATGAGAGCTGTGTCCCTAAATGCCATTATAATATTTAATTATTTAAAAAGTATATTTAGTATCCTGCATTAAAACCTATATGACAAGAATTATGTTGCAGCACTACCAAGAAATCCCACCCAAGGACAGGTGCTCTGTCACTCCAGACTGCAGACACCAGAAGACAAAGGCTGTGTTTGTTTTAAACTGTCTTAAACTAAATCAGAAGCATTCTTTGTGTTGACCTAATGTAACTAGGAGACATTTATATTTTAGTGCACTAGGATTAAAATAATTCTGGATTCAGATCTCTTGTCTCCATTGATTTAAAAAGATGTCATACAAAAAACCTTCTAACTTTTAAAAAAACCTTAACCTTCTATAATTAAAATTTATTTTTAATTATATTTCACTTCTAATAATTACATACAATAATATGTAATTTATTACTTATTATATGAAGAAAGGTACTTAATTAAATACTAAATGAAAATGATAACTTGGAGGGAAAGGGGGATCTGCATTTTATAGCAGTGGTACTGGTACTGATCTGTACTTTTTACTTTCAGGTGCTACTCTGTGACTGCTTTTAATTTAATACTTAATATTGCCCACTGGAGCCAGCACAGAGTGAGTCTTCCCAGGTGACACAGGGTAACTGTGGTGTTCTGTGACTCACAGCAGGTCACAGTGGGCAGCAGTGAACACCCCACATCTCTGAATGTTCCTCTTTATTGAGGAAATTAGGCAGAATTCAAGATTTTCTACCCATTCCAATGCCAATTCTAATGAGTGTTTCTCATTAGATAATTCCCAACTAACATTACAGTTAACATTAATGGCAGACTAATAATTCACAGAGCTGAAATCCATAGGCAGCAGGTTACCTCACATGTCTAAGGCATTCCCTAAGCAGTACCTGAAAAACAAATGAGGAAACACCAATGACCACGACAGAAACCCCTCTCATAAACTCCAGAGTGCAGGTTTCCCTTTGTTCCTCCTAGCAGAACAACTTCTATAGATGTTTTTTAACAGATCCTTCTATTCCTGTATAGAAATAGACCATAAAATTTAAAACCTCTGTGCTTATTCATCTACCTCCAGACTCTTGGTCTAACATCTTCAGCCGAGTTTCTCAGGATTTGGAACTTCAGCCAATATATCAGCACAGGGACGTGGGTGAGAACAGATGAAGAGCATATCCTCAAACCTTCCTGCCATCTCAGCTCTACCAATGCCATTATCCTAATTTCCTGACTTGAAAATAAGGTTTTAAATAATAATAATGCTTCTTTTGATAACAGTAACAAGAAAAGCATCAAAAACTGTCAAAAAGATGGCTGTTATTATGGAAATTTTTTGCATCATTTCTGTTGCAGAACATTTACAATGTAAAATAAAAGCCATCCAGCAAGACACAGCTGCTTCTTTAAAGTAGGGAAAACTATTTCACCTGACTTTTTTTTTTTAAAAAAACATCCTTTGGTTAAAGCTTGAAAGCAGCTACCTAACTAGCCTGAATAAACTCTGAAAACAGAACTAGTAGGATATAAAACTAAATAATTTGGGGTGATAACCAGCTAACCTAGCCATGAACAGTTCTTTCTTTCCCCTTCAGAAATAATGTAACCAAACAATGAAGCAGTTTCCACATTTTTTTCCTAATGGCAGGCAGACTTCATTTGAATGTCTCAGTACTTGCAAATTTAAACTCTAACGACAGTAATTATGCCATATGAGCAGAGGTTATTGTCTTTAATGTTAGTGGGAGTCAGGGCCCACACACTGAGAGGGAGATTTACTCTTCTACAAAACCTGCTTTATTCAGGTGCAGTTGCTTCAAAGTCCTTTGCTCCCCATGCAGCCTATGCTCAGTGCAGAGGAGCTCATTATACCAGTTACAGTCATGATGATACCAGATGTTCAAACTGAATACTCATGAGAATTATTTTCAGGCTTCCTATTCACATAGAACTTGTGGTGAACAATTAGGAAACGGAAGGATGCTGCCAAAAAGAAAGAAGAAGAAAAAAAAAAAAAAAGATGAAAAAGAAAAGTTGCACCATCATTTAGCTGCAATTTCATCCGTCCAGTCCAGCAGGGACAGATGTAACGTCTGAGAACCAAAGAATTCCTCTGAAGAGAGATTTTTCTCAGTTTACCAAACTTCCTGCTCAGCAGCCCTCAGCCATAGCACTGCTCCTCCCCAGCTCTGCTCCACATGCAGCTTACCAGGAGTTTGTTATTCCTGGTTATTATCTCCTGGGTAATGAGCCACGTCCCTGCAAACAGCAGGGAGGGGAGGGCAGACTACAGTCCAGCTGGGGCTGGAACCAAACCTGGCATGCCACTGCTGGCTCTGCAGTGGGCTGGGAACCCCAGGGGAGCAGTGCTGCCAGCTCCTGCAGCCCCAGGGTGAGCCTCACAACAGCTGACACCTTATCTAAAGCCCTAGAGAGATCATTAACTAAAACCTCCACTCTCAGTTTTGGGACTAGTGGCTTTCAAACTTTCCAGACTGTGGATCAGTGCTGGCTCTCTGTATTTCACCACAGTCTCACAAACTCTGAGTTTTAATTAAAAACACTAACAAGGCAATTTAATCTCACTGTTTTAGCCAGTCCTCCAGGTTACTCACTACAGTCTCACACCCAATCAGTTGAGCTCAGTCTGGGATCACTGATCTAGACCTCGTGGTTGCAGAAAACCCACTCAAACAGTGAGCCAACCTTCCCTATAGGCTCAAAGACAGAAGAAAAGACACTTTAAGCTGATCTTTCTACTCCTCTTTTCATACCTTCCTCTCCTTTACCTCTGTACTGGTTCTGCTCAGTTTAGTTCCTCCTCCAGCTCCAAACACATGACTCCATCTCCTTGTCCACTTGTAAATCCCCCTTGCCTGACATCTCCAGATGTTTCTCTCTTCCCTCACTCATTGTTATTTCACAATCCATTCTCCAGCCCCCTCTCACCCAGCTCTGTCCAAGGTAAACTGCAGCATTAAGTGTTCTGGACTTCTCCTGCAAGGATGTCACATCACATTACTGAAATGCATATTCAGAAGTTTGAAGAGACCACCTTGTTACCATAATATCAAACCCTGTCACTTCTTAGGTCTATTTTACTTGACAGCACCTCTTTGGAGAACAGGAATCCACATAGCTGGTAACTGATACTGTGACAGTTGCTAGTTAATCTGCCCTGTTGAGAGCAGTCTCTCCAGGTTGCCTCTTCAAAGCAAAGGGTCTGTTTCTCCTTCTCTTTTTGGGTCTGCATTTGTTCTGTCCCCACCCATGACACGGACCCAGCCACAGTGACTTGGTGCATGCAGGAGGGGAGGCAAGGGAGGAAGAGCTGGCTCTGCACAGCCACTGATGGGAGGACTGGTGGTTGTGTTGTCTTCTCTGCTTGCTCCTCCTCTGGAACAGGGGGGCAGGAAGAAAGCCAGCACAAGAGGATGCAGGGCTGTAACTTTGATCAACAGTAGTAGCAGTTCTCAGACATTTTCAAAATTCAGTCAAACCCCCCCTCCTCCTCACTGCTTATTACAGTATTTGGTTTGTGGTAGGATGAATTTTTCATATACTCATGCTTTATGTTTTCTAATAACTGCTACCTTAGTTAAATGTAATTAATCAAGTACTGAATCTCTTTTAGAGGTTCTGCTTTTTTTCCCCCTAATTGAGAAATAGATCTGTTGTAACACTATTACAGAGGCTGTGGTTTAAAGAATCCAGCAAAGAAGTGACTTTTCCCTCTAATTAAGGATATTTTAAAAATTACTGTATTCCTGTAACAGTAAAAATGAACAGAGATTTTAGTCTCAAATGGAAGCAGTGTGCTGAAGTAAGAAAAGAGCAGGTTACTGGGGAGATGCCAAGTGGCATTGGTGGCCCCCTCCCACATTACCAATGGAAAAATACTGCTTGTATTAAGAGTGCTCTGCAGCTGAAGATACAGACACTTGAACTCTGCATAGAGATGCTGACAAATGCTCAGGGTTTGATATATGTTATATTAATTTTATGCCTGTTGCCTCAATGGATTTTGTGTGTGTGTACATGTGATCACTCAGGATACCCAGCCACACACAGGTAAACCTCAGTACAGGTGGGTTACTGATGGTTATTTCTCAGAAAATACTTAGCACTTTCTATAAATGTGAGGATAAATCACCTTTGTATAAAATTCTATTGCACCTTAAATTGCAAGAGAGGGTTTATCCAGCTGCCTCTCTGACCTTGTACTGGATTGATGGGCTGAGCTAATTTTTCTTTTAAAATGGTGCATAATGCTGAAATACTTTCTCAGTGACTTTGGCCTTAGATAAAAATGTTAGATATGGGAATATGGTTTTACTCCTTTAGAAGGCATAAGCAAATGTTCACATAAAGCTTGTAATTTCTTCCCTCTCACGTTCCCAGACAGCATTTCTTGAGCCATTTATCCCTCCCATGAATGGTCTGTAAGAGCTGGAAGCCAAGACCTCCTTTTCCTCCTTCCATTTTCCCTTCAGCATACTCAGTATCTGCAAACAAAGCCACTGTGCTTCTCCACAGTTTAAAGTGTGGTAGGTATTTTCTCAGCTACTGAAAAATAAAATATGTTGCAAAGTTGCAGATGACAAGATTGTACAGAGCTCAGTGTTACTTCCAGTTCTCTCAGAAACCAACAACTTATCGAAATTTGCAGAAAGTGTGTAACTTTGAAGAGCTAGCTGTGAAACACTCCTTGCACCAAACTTTCTGAGCAAGCCACTGCTTAGAAGTTTCTGTCTGTGGGTGTTGAGCAGAAGGTGAGTGCACACACTCTGAGCAGCACGCAGGAGCTTGTGGGATCAAGGTCTAGCAGCACAGGCATCTCAAAAGCTCTCAATAAAACCTGATGAGACAGACGACTCTCTGATAACGGAGCAACAGGAGGGAGCTATTGCTTTCTAGCATGTTTTTCCTCCTCTGTTAGAAGTGCTCACTTGTCTCCAGAGCTCAGACACATTTAAGAGGGAAGACAGTCTGTATCTGATACATGACAAAGAAGCAATGAAGAAACTGGTGCTGTGGACTAGCAACCACTCAGATCCCTTCAGAGGGATCCCTGGCTGACAGGTGAGGGGGGCACCTGGCAGCTGCAGAAGCAGCTCAGCAGTCACTGGACACAAGTGCTGTAGACATGCTTGGCACCACTCTGGCACCTGATGAAACATGTGGAAGGCTGAATAAATCAAGAAAAAAGGTTGCAAGCTATTTTGCCCATTGAAAGAAAAAAAAACCAACAGAAAAACAAACCACAAACCAATTAGAACTCCTAATTTAAAAAATCAAAACAAAACCAAAAAAACAAACCACCTATTTTCCTTCTTTAGAGTTCTGTATGCTGGTGTTCAAAGAGCCACATGCAGGAAGGAGTGGAGAAGTGGAAGAAATGGTATGGGTTTGGGTGGTATCTAGTTCTTCAGGTTGTCATTCCACATTCTAGAAGACTTTGTTTTCTCTCCTCTCTGCCAGAAATCTAAAAGCAAATAAGACTAAGAGAAGATCACTCCCTCTGAGCAGCTTTGAACCCACTTGGCTTTCAACTTTATGAACTAAATACTGAAATAAATTGGTCACAAAAATGCTGCATTATGGATATGTGTCATTAGTAAGAAGCTTTTCTTGAGATGGTCTTTAAGCCAAAACTGAAGAGCAGGACATTGTAAACTGGAATTTCTAACTAGTAGTATTGGGAGTTTCTGTGGCCATCCAGCTTGAAGCCTGAGCTCTGCTGGGTGTGTTTTAACCCCTGGCACACAACCCCATCCCAGACTGCTGCTCAGCTGGGCACACAAGAACAAGAAGCTGCTTTGAAAAGGAAGCTGCTAATGCTTTGGAAACTTCAGCCAGCTTTGCAAGTCTCATGACCTAAGGATGCTCTCCAAACGTGGCATTATGAGTTTAGAGGCCTGTCCTGACACTGGAAAGACTCTGCTCTCTGACCATCACTCCTCCTCTGACACCTGAGCAACGGGTGACACTTCTTGGACTTAACTGTGGAGAAGGAGGTACCTAAACCTCCACCTCAAGCAGGATCTGCAGCTTTTCTGATGGACTGGGGTGAAAAAGGTTTCTAAAAACAACAGGGCACGAGGCGCAGCACGATTTAGAAAACCTAAACCCAAGAGCTTAGTTTAAATTTGAATAAAAATGATCTTTCATTGGGGGTCAGTAATAGAGTTTAGGCTGAATTCACTCTTGAAGGAATGTGTTCTCTCTGCTCTGCTCAGAACCAACAGTCATCACTGTTATAAATAAGGCTCATTCCCTTGAAGGCTAAATACAAGAGTTAGAGCACAAAAGCTTTAGATTGGAGAGGGCACTATAAGGAAGGTCACTTTATAGAAAGCATGAAGTGTAATTTGGAGAAGAATGCTAATACCAGCTCCATCAGATTGTGAGGAAGCTGAAAACAGCATATGTTCTAATATTGTCTTTTATTGATTTTGCTGCCAACATCCCACTTCAACAATGTTACAGCCACACTTCAGGGTTCTTAATGGAGGGGGATGGAGAAAATCAATATCCAGAGCTTGCCTCTGCTCCCACTGAAGTCACTGTGAGTTCCCTTATTAACTGCAATGAGCACAGGACAGAGCTCAGACTGTTCTGCCACTCTGTGTTTGTTTCTTCTTTCCCTTTGGATTTAACCTCCTAAGAGGTGATGTACCGTTATCCTGTGTTTTTGGAAAGTCTCCTCTACACAGGGCAATTCCCTGTCAAACTGCAAGAAGTAATACCCTGTTCTATGAAACACCATGAAATTTACAGCATGTATCCCGAACTGGGGTAGTTATAATAAAAGATATAGGATTGGAAATAAATTCTAATAACAAAATCATTTCTTGCTTAAAAAGGATTTCATCCAGACATAAAGCAAATGAAAACAGTTTGCCTTTCACTGACTTGTACAATGCTACTTTCAATGGGCACTCTCTACTCTGCTGAAAATCGAGGATACACCCAAACTTCTTTTCACTACTATTTTGATGTTATTTACACAAAATGAAATATGCTAAAATTAGCTCCAAAAACTATCAGCATCATCTTCATTCCAACAACCTGCTGTTAATTTTGTTCCAGCATGAACGCAAAACATATTTTAACATGCTGTCAAAACGAGATGCTAAGAATGTCAGTAAAATGACACTAAAATAAATGTAAATTTAGATTGCTGTCACAAGTGGCTGCTTGGTTTTGTGAAGATGTTAGGTTGCTATAGCATTTTCCATAGCAACTTTGCATCTTATTACATAAATAATCCCTCAGTGTCCTTAAAGCTTACTAAAAACAGGATTAAATCTATTCTCATATGTAATGATCCTGCATAAAACCTTATCAGTACCAAATACCCAGAAAACATGATAAAATGTAATCTAGATAATAGTATTTCTGGCAGCTGAAAAGCTTCAAAGCACAACAGACTTGTTTTGTAGTAAACGGGACATCCTCCTGAAACCCATATGAGGAAAATGCCTTTGAAGTGTCTGTTTCCTCCAAAAATTGAAAGTTGGGTTAACCCCTTCACGGCCGTGTCCAGAGGAGCAGCACAGACCTTCACCCCAGCGTGCTGTGCATGACCCAGGGGAGCTGGCCCACCCCCTGGGACAGGACCAGGCTTTGCTCCCCAGAGAGGGCAGGCTGGGCAACTCACCTTCAGCTCTGCTTCATCCAGGCAGCTCTGCTACATTCAGCTGCACAAGAAGCACTATTAGAGCCCAGTGGACTCTAAACCCCAGGCCCCAGCCTCAGGCCCCTGCCTGCATGCCTCCTGCACTTCTCTGGAGTTTTGTAAGCGCCGTGGGAAAAATGGAATGAATTTTAAGGCACAAAATTGAAGTCTGCCTGATGATAACAGCTCTGAACCAGCACACTGTGAAAGACATAGTGCAGACTTTCCCCAGTGTAGAGGGAGTAATCATCCTGTGCTGCTTTCCAGTGATCATCCCTGATGGTCCCAGGGAGCAGAGCTGATTGTCTGCTCTGGCCACAGCGCTTCCATTCAGAGGGAGGTCGCTCCTCTTGCAGAGCTCAGAAGGGTTGTTCAGCTGTCTTCTCTGGCCAGAAAGGGGATCCTGTCAGCACAGGGACAACTCTGAGCTTCAGACTTAAAATATGCTCTTTGCTTTGAGTTTGCTAATAAAACCTGGTTAGTAGCTTCTGTTAACAGGGTTTATTTCCCTCTTTATATGCCTTTCTATGTTTATTATTGCAGGGCTAATTATGACACCATCTGCTGATGGATTTGAAATGATATTGATTTATTTGAGGGAAAAAAGCAATGCTAGTGCAACAGTTTCTGAAGTAAATACGTTTTGTTCTTTTACATTATCAACAAGTGCTTGAAAGGGAAATGGGCAAATTATGGGCTTGTTAAACACCAGTACTGCTTCCACAAAAAGCTGTGGGATGGAGAGGTAAGGACAGAAAAATAAAATAGACTTTTGTTTAAAATAAAATTTCCTGTAAACCTCAAAAGATTAGGCTTACAATAAAGGAAGGGAGAAATATCTGTTCCCTAGGGTGAGGAGGAAGAAGATCTGACACAGGATCTGCTGTGACACTGGGCCGGTTGGAAGAAAAGGAAGAGCAAAGCTCAGCTCCACACAGCTGGGGCTCAGAATTTCTATTCATATTTGTAACAAGCCACATAAAGCTTTCCTACTGGTTTAATCCAGCTATAAAACACGGTCTCCATTCCACGTGTGCATCTCTGCATTCACAGAAGCCTTAGAAGAAGCTTAAAGAGGATTGAGTTGCAGAGAAAAGAGGAATAAGCATCACGCAGATCACTTTGGTGTTGTTTCAGGCTTTCCTTGAAGACTTGCCAAGCTTGCAACTTTCAGGACAGACTTCTGAACAATACCACAAAGCCTGTTTGATGCTGTGTGCAGCAGGGTGGGGTTCCCAAACACTGACTCTCTCTAAGACCCTTGGGTGAGGTGGGCTGCCCGCTGCTCAGCCTGGCTCCTGGGGCAAGTCACCCAGCTGGTGCTGCACACAGGACTGAGCAGTCCAGGAGCCCATTACAACCCAGGCCATTGGCCAAGGTAGAAAGAGCTTCAATGTTTGAGCTGGGCACCTGTTTTAGGATGTCCCTCCTGACTGGGAGAGCAGTGCCAATCCCACGTGTTCAAACGGGGCGTGCACGACGTAACTCGCAATTTATAATTTGCATGCAGTCCCTGAGATCTCATTAAGTTGCTTCATCACAGGGAATACAGTGGCAGTGAGATGCTCCAGAGGCCCAATGCGTGGGTGACTGCATGTCTGCTGAGCTGAAGAGAGCCCTCTGCCAAGGTGCTGGTCAGCCACACGGACAGGACAGGCAGTGGCTGAGGGACAGGACACACCATTGCCTCCACGGGGGCGTGGGGAACTGAGACACAGCTAATTCACTGACTAGCCCGGGCAGAGGGTGTGTAGCAGGGCTGGGATTTGGGCCAGAGCTCTGGGACCCCAGTGACAAGCCTGAAGCCCGTGTCCCCGTTCAGTCACTGTGCATTTCTCTCTGCCACACTGCAGTCTCTTGCTGGAGCTGCTGACTCTTGCTGGAGCTTCTGAACCAGTGGCACGCTGCCAACCACTGCAAAGGGACCAGATTAACCCACCTCCCCTTAACATCAAATTACAGGTGCCTCCCAGGCAGAAACCAAACTTCAGCTCTTTTCTACTACACGCAGCTTCACTCCACTAATTCTTAAAATTACTTTGGAGGCTTTTACACGTGTATCCTTACTCCCAGTGCCAGCAGGTGGGAGATGAAGCATCCATAAATCCTGATTGTTCTGAAGATTTTCGTATATCCTCCAGACTCAACACTGAATCTCTTTCTTTTCCCCTTGAGCTAATGCTTTGGTAGCTGCACCTTGACTTTCAAATGTATTAACTGGGTTGCCAATCATCATTATTATTTTTTTCTTAGCAATCTCCCAGCTTTACTTCAGCAATACTTACACACTCCAAAATCCACACTGCAGAAAAGTAACTTTTAAAGGCTGAGTTTTGAAAGAAAAAAACAAATAAACAAACAAACAAACCCACCCCCAAAAAAACATTCTAAAGGAACAGCTGATCCCACAGATGAGATTCACTAAGTCTTAGGTCAGCCTTTTGCCAGCTTTCCCCACAATGCAAATGACCTTTAGTCTCTGAAAGCAGGAGGATTTCCTATAAACTGGGCACATATGATAGCCCAGCCAACTTAATGGATTCCCCTGGGGAGCTCTTCAAGGAGTCCCTGCAGCAGTTTGACAGGTTCTTCAACGAAAGCAGGTAGCAATGCCTTCCTTTTCCTTGGAGACCCACCTTGCACACCATAGAGGAGGGTACTAGCGAAGCTTAGGGAGAAGGACCTGCAAGAGGTCTGCAGGAGCCTTAGAACTACATGCAGGAGGCAGTGCCCCAGCCCTGCAACATGGACTAGAGGGTAGAAGATAGGTTCAGGAGACTGGAGGGGTGAGTTCTCATTCCACTTGGTCACTAATATCAGTAACTCAAGTTCATAAACAGTTAGTTAGAGGAAGAGTAATTGGCAGATGAGATATCAGTAACTCAAGTTCTTAAACAGTTAGAGGAAGAGTAATTGGCAGATGAAAGGAGATTTGAGTAGGGAAGTGATTGTGCCCCTGTACTCGGCACTGGGGAGGTCACAGCTTGAGGTCACAGCTCAGTTTTGGGCACCACAGTAGAAGAAGGACATCGAGGGGCTGGAGCAGGTCCAGAGAAGGGCAACAAAGCTGGTGAAGGCTCTGGGGGACATGGCTTGTGAGGAGCAGCTGAGGGAACTGGGGTTGTTCAGTCTGGAGAAGAGGAGGCTGAGGGGAGACCTTATTGTGCTCTGCAGCTACCTGGAAGGAGGTTGTGGTGAGGTGGGTGTTGGTCTCTTCTCCCAAGTAACTAGTGATAGGAAGAGAGGAAATGGGCTCAAGTTGCACCAGGGGAGGTTTCAGTTGGATATTTGGAAGAATATTGCACAGCCTCAGGGCCTAACTGTGTTGCACTTTGTTTTCAAATGCTGGGGCTGGAGTCTACCATCATTTCTTCAGGGGGATGAACAGGTTTCTCTTCGGATAATGCTAGAGCAGGGTTTTCATTCTAACCAGTGAGGAAATGTGACACACTCAGCAGCATTCTATTCAGATGCTCAAAGAAGTGGCATTAATTCTGAATGAAAAAGTTCTGACTAACAGAAATGACACTAGGAGAGTCCCAAAACTACACTTGACCACGACAGAATGAATTTTTAGGATCCATTCTAAACTGTTGAATTATTGAAGCCTTCTTGTACTAGTGGTGATTTTAACTAGGTGAACTCTTGAAGACAGACCTTCCCCGGGCGTTTGAGCCTGGGAGAGCTTCTGTCACCTGTTGTAGCTCTGGGGGTGGTAACAGATAAGGAGTCTTGTTCCCACTGTTGAGTAGGGCAGGCTGAAAACCAGTACCCTCAAGAAAATCGTTGGGATGGAAGGGTGCACAGTCCAGATCTGGGGGACTATCCAAATCAATTCACCATGTCTCATTGCTTCAGCCACTCTGGGATTTAGATGTTCCAGACTTTGTGTGCACGCCGTCCCTAGATTGAAGAGGTTCAGTATCTTCTTTGTGTTACTCCAGCCTTGTCCTTCCCGTGGTTAAGCATTTAGACAAAAGTTTTAAGAAAAGAGGTTAAGAATCAAGTGCGAGTCAATGTTTTCTTACTGTGTGGAATTCTTTCTTTGTGACAAAAGATTCTTTAAAAAGACATTCTTTGTAGAACAGAAGTTGCTGTGAATACAAATAGCCACTCCAGTGAGATAAAAAGGTGGTTCTGGAATGACACGCTCAAAAAGAAAGAAAAAAAGGAAAAAAGAAGGCAGCTAATACAAATATGATTTTTTTAAAATGCTAAAAGAAGGAAGGAAGAATCACTCCTCACTTCTCTGTACATGAAAATGAAGGGAAAAAAAAAAAAAGTCCTTGTTTCTCTTTTCATTTACCAAATTTATTTTACCAAATATTTTACCAAATAATTTTTTTGGTTTAACTCCATGTTCCCTCTGTTGTTAGTGACAGAAGAATCAAACACACGTGCTTTAGTTGAGAGGGTAATGTTGGAGGAAGAAAGCTTTAAAATAAATTTTAGAAGAGTATTTTATGTATGCAGTAGGCTAGGTAACTCCACTAAGATCAAGAGGACGATGAATAGTTCAATGGACAATGATGGACAAGTAGTCAAGTGGATTTATATTGCTAAATTTTGCTTTAGTATGCAAGCTAGTACTGAGTTTGCTGCTGTTATTGTGGAGGGGACTCAAGTGCCCACATGATGAGAATACAAATAAACTATTCAGGATAGAATGATGCAGAAATCTCAGATATCAAGACCCCTGATAGAAATGTCTCTTTCTGTGGAAGGAAATCAGACACACCTTAATTGTGCTACAAAAAGAATGGCTGGCAGAGCCCTGCCCTGAGCATGCATGTGCAAAATGGAGCTGAGCTGGGAAGTATGACAGATCAAATCATCGTTACTCTTCTTCTGGCACGCAGGCTGGGGGGATTTCTTGGCTCTACCTTCCTGTTATTAAATCTAATGACTTCCTCCTCTAAGAGTGGGCACAGTCAAGGTAAAATGATTAGACATTCATAAGAATCTCTGATTGCTAGCAGTGCTTTGTCTGCAGTGACCCGCTGTCTCCACATCACACATTCTGCTAACGGCGCGTAGAAAATTCAGATCCACACAGTTAGGCAAGCAAAATTAAGGTTTTACAGTTGCATTTTTCTTCCAGGAAAAATACTAAATCTCCTCTTGAGACAGATGTCATAGCAAAAGTTTCTTTGCTAGAATGACACTCCTTCCTTCGGTCTTTACTTCTGGAGTCATTTGTCCTCACACAGCACCTTGGCACAGGAGGAGCCAAGTGCTCTTTTTTATGTAAACTTGAACCTACACTTTTGTGCTGGGCTTTATAAGGACTTTAAAGCATTGAATAGATGAGATTCTTTCTTTTTTTTAATATGGTGTCTGTATGCAAAGGACTAGGTCAATATTATCCTCACCATCAGACCCTCAGTCTTTCCATATAACCTCCTCCTTCTTCACCTCCCTCAAAGCTCCCTGCTGGCTGGCAATTCCCAGACATGCTTTGGCTTCTGTAAATTTTCTTTCTGAAGATCAGCATCTAAACAAGCAAACCCTTGTTGGCTACTTACAACTTTATTAGCCATGTCTAGAAATCAAGCAAAGCATCCATCCAGATCATGTTACCAGTCAGTAATTCAGGCAGCTTCTGAGGCACGTTAGAAGTGTCCACCTGGATAGCAGAGTATTTGTAGGAAGCTGAAAAAGTTGCTTTTGTTTTAGCAGGGTATTTGTAAAAGGCTGACAAAGTTGTATTTCTTTCCTTATGTTATATGCAGCCTTGTTTGTTCTTTCATGAGAGCCACCTAAGGGGTGTCAATTGAATGCAGTATGCAGCCCAATATTCTGAAATATATACCCTTAAAAGTTAATTCCACAAAACACACATGTAAAACAGTAAGGCGTGTTTGTTAGAGAGCTGGAACATTCTTATGCTTTTGTTGAAAAGAAAGGTAAGGCTCAGAGAATACTGACCAAAACAAACCTTAACTGGTCTCATCATAAGACACTGTTACAACCATGGGATGTAATACTGTCATGCAAGACTGCAGAGAGCACACTAAAGAAACATAATGCTTCCAGCTGAGGGCAGAACTGGAGAATTTCCATCCTTATAGATCACAGCAGGTGACAGACAGCTCCTACAGACAGCTTGAATCATTCAAATAACTCATTTATGAGGGTTTAAAATGAGACACTATCTATCTCACATCATCAGCTATGAATTTGGTACTTCTGTTCTGTAAGTTTTGGCTTGTCTTTTAAAAAAAAACAACAGTTGTACACACTTGACATTATAGAGGGATTTGGCTTTACCTGAATCATCTACTCTCAGCTTTTTACTGGGATTGTCACTACTGTCATCATCGGACATTTCCATCTCCTCTTCCCGGCGGATCCCCATGAGCTGTTCACTGTGAGCATTTCGGAGCTCCTGAAACCCAAAATGACCTTCTGTAAGTCTTAACTTTCATCAAGTCATTATGTATTATTTAGTACCTGTTTTTAATACCACTCTGATTTTAATTATACTTCATTTATCATTGTAATCATATTTATTTGTATATGAATATTTATAACCTCAGTAGCACAGGGAATTCTTCCTGTGGAAGAATGAAGTTTATCAAAGGTAACACTCAGGGAAAACAGAAGACAAAGGGAGTCTCCACGTCGAGTGGAGACCTTCAGTCCTGCTGCACAGAGGGGAACACTTTGACAGCAGGGATAACGCTTAAAATTGTGTATAAAGCTGACTGATAATGGGATTGTCAGCCTGCTTAAGGTAGAGAGAACTCTTACTTCTCTCTGCCTCTTGGGGTAGGATTCATCCAGCCCAGTGTAGGTATCTCCATTAAAGTCCAAAGTGCCTAAAAGGGCCTGGTTCCCTCTGCTGATGGTCCAGGGAGCTGAGAGCAGCCACTGCTTTTGATACTGCAGGTGCCCAAGGCTACACAAGGAATCTCACCCTCCGGCCCCACGCCAAGATCCCCTGGGATTTTAAAGACCCAGCCCCGTAAGGCCGCCCTGAAAATCTCTCCTCTTGACCCAAGCCAAGTGGCAGAGAGCAGAGCTCTGTCCCTGGGTGAGGGGGGCAGGCAGCCGGGGGGGAGGAGTCTGGGCAGCCTTTGTCTGGGCAGCGGGGCAGCGCCCAGGAGATGGAGAGGACTCGGTTTGTCCTCATCTTCCTGTCAGGGGCAACACGGGCAGGCTGTGCTCTGATGAGTGCAGGCCTTTTCAGCACACACACAGCTCGTTCTTCTGCCAGCAAAGAGCTTCATTCCCACAGAGGTGGTCTGAAATCTTGGAAACAAGGAAGAGTTGCACGGGAGGAGGGGACGGTGCTGAGGGGTCTGAGCACTGCTCCGTGCAGAGAGCAATGAGCTGCCAGAGAGGGACTGTCTGGAGACAGGGGAGGAGTTCCCACTGAGCTGTCCCCTCGGTCCATCAGCAGATCTCAAAGGTCCTGATATGTGTACATGTGTCCATTAATCCCAGCAAAGACAAGGAGGCTAATTAGTGGGCGTTTCACAGGAGAAAAATTTCAAATTTTAAAGGAGGGATTAAGAAGGTAAATTGTCAATCAGTGTCTCATACAACCAGAAGCACCTCTGGAAGGAACTGGCTTCTGAATCCCTTACTGGGAGAGGCTGCCTGCACGAGCAGACATCCACCTCCATCTACTCCCTCTTTAGGGGCTGCATCAATGTCCACGTTACCAGCAAAGCCAAGAATCCTCCACCAAGAACATCTGTGTGTATAAGTGTTTACTTTAGGTTTCTAGCAAAGCTTTCCCAAATTAAAAAAAAAAAAAAAAAGGGAAGGTTATGGGGTAATTAAACACATTAGTGGATAATGCCATGGTTAGAAAATATGATTTACATCAAAAATGTCATTTGATATATTTCCATCATATTTCACATCGGAAAACCTGAAATACACTGTGAGAGTCTTCATGTATTTTTGAATGGGTTTTGTTTGCCTCTTAGAAAAACAAAAGGCAATAATATTTGGAAAAAATGAGTAGTGAATTAACAATTCTGGAAAGTCCAACTATTACAGATTTCAGCTGATTAAAGATTTAGAAGCCACACCACGTCCCTTTACAGAAAGTTAGTTTAAGAGGGAATGGTCTTAATGTAACTGAAATAATTTACTAGCAAATCATATTTTCTTTAAAACATCAGACAAACATCAGTTCCCAGCTTCCCAACTTTCAACTGAACAAAGGCTTCATCCATTACTTATATGAAATATTAGTGAACAAAATGCAAAATATAGTTTGTACCAATAAATTATGCTAACATTTTATTTTAAGTGTCCCATTATTGTGAAGTCATTTGGTATTCACCATAATAGCACTGATAATAAAGAATTCATTTGGTATTCATGTAGATGTTATATTTAGTGCCATTGGTATTCAACTGTAATTTAGCATTAGTTAATGGGCACTTAAAATGTTATCCAAATGATTTATATCACAGCACTTTAGTTTTTTTCTCAAACTAAGTGTACAACACTTATTTTACAAGTGTACTACAAAATAATTAAATAAGTGCACCTTACCTTCTAAAGGTTTTATTCTGAGACAGATAAATCATTTAGAGGACTGTGATAGCAATAATCAATATACTGTACTACATGAAGATAAACCAAGGGTATGTAAGTTGTACATATTATAAAAAAAAAGGAAGAAAGGAAGAAAACAAAGACAGTGGTACTTACTTTTTAAAATACAGGCTCACAGTGTATATACTGAATTAACAGGGAAAGCTGGATGCCCAAAACACAGGATGAGGTCTCACACTTCCTTCGCTGCCACTCGCAGCAAGGGGTTTAGAATTCCACCTCCTCTGCTCATGCTTATGACATCACACATGCATGGTCCCACACTGCTAACTGTGTGGTGGTATGATTGCATTTATACTGGTTTCTTTGCAAGCATAATACCTAGAATCAGTACAAGTGATGTATCTACTTATTAAAGATGAACACAAAACCAACGGGAAGGTGTATGTCATAATTCTGGACTTAGTAAGCTCAGGTCACTACTTGGGAAAGAAATGATCTATTTTATTTTGAGGCAAAGTCATTTTATAATGCCCGTATGAGGGCACAATGAGAAAAAAAATCTGTGCTAGAAAATACATCTTTTTGAAACAGATCATGATGACTACTAAAAAAAGATATTTTTTCAGAAGTAATTCCTAATTCTATCCTTAGATGAAAATATTGTTCCTCATTTCGCTGCTTAAGTTCATTATTTTAGATAGTAAACATAATCCTCTCAATGATTTCTCAAATTTTGCATGAAAAATAAAACCACATTGCTCTCTGTCTTAGTGTTATTTAATGACTGTTATCCTAGTGAGAGCAACGGGAGCAATTCATACTGTGGATGAGACTGTTTAACGGCCAGCTGATTAACAGCCAAGATGGTGGCCGTAAATACTGCTTGAGAACACCATGTCCAGCTACAATCAGACTCGTTCTGTGTCAATCCAGCTGTGAGATGATGGATAGAAAGTAATAATAAAATCACCAACCTCAGAATGCTTTCGCCAAATGTCTATGTTCTTTCGCTGGGCTTTCGAGAAATGGTCCCAAGCTTTTTGTCTGGTGGAAGCGTTGAAAACGGCGACAATCTGCTCAACTTTGGTGAACAAGGAAGTCAAACAAGACAAGCAATTTATGTTGTGATCACTATAGAGAAGCAAAGCAAAGACACTAGGAGTCTATGGATGATGTCATTACTGAAACAACATCATCAATATCCATCCAATGACGTGTCTTTTGTACTTACATTTTATCAATGTTGGAGATGTCTCCCTTCAAGTCTGTCTCCATATCTTTAGTCTACACATCTCACAGCTAAGTGCCAATGAACACGCATGCAGCTGCCTGCCCGTGAGGTGTGCCACGACTGGGCAGCCACGTGCCTGCTGGTGTGTGAGCACAGAAAGGAGCCTGAGGTGTAAACCTGACCCACGTCCCCCCGGCAGCCGCGTGCAGCCGGGCAGGCTGTGCCCGTGAGAGCAGGAACAGGCAGGCTCTGCTCTGAAGGGCAGCTCTCTGGTACAGGGGGCATCTGCCAGCAGAGAGGAGGGGCTAAAGCAGACATTGAGGCTGCACTCTGTAGCTGCAGCTTATCTTTGTGACTTAACATGAATGGTGGCAGATAATGATGTCTGTGTCCACGGCCTATACATTTGTACATACATGTAGAGTCACATTTTTTGTAAACATAAGATGAAGAAGAGATGTGAAATGGGCTTCTCTCATTCAGTTCTAAAGAATTTGTTCTAAAGCCAGATGTCAATATATAGGTCAATTACCTAGGACAGTTAAGATCCTTAAGTTCTTGCTACTTGTTCATTCTAATTCAGAACCCTTTTTTTCCCCAACATTTTTCTTGCTCTCTGCATCACTTACAAGAAGCATAGTCCTTCCACACCAGTGACTTGCCTAAAAGTGATTTGGACAAGGTGTAAGCTTCCTTGGTATCAGAACAGTTTACTGAATGACCAGCAAGAAATCCAGATTTTCTACAAATGACCTGGGTTGTGGTCCTGAGTAAGCATCTGTGTGTTAGCCTGTGAGCTCAAACTGAGAAATGCTTCAGCTTTTTGACAAGGTTCTTGGCTATCTATGTTTAGATTCCTGGGCTGAAATTATGTCCACTGCTTCGTACAGCTGCAGCTTGCAGCACCTCCCTCCTACCCCTTCCACTGAGCAGCAGTGCCAGGAGTGCTGTAGAGCCTTCTGATCTGCTCTCTCATCTTCTCCTCTCAAGTGACAGATGTGGAAGAACTTATTATATGTAACAACCTATTTTTCCTAAAATTGTGAACTCACCTAGTAAGTCAGTTTTGTACCTTCCACCTCTAGATCTGAAGTTATCTCCACTCACTTGCACAGGAGCACATTTCTTCTGTTCTCCTTTTTTTTAACCCCAGCTGAAGGCTGCTTTCAGATTCAGGAAGATTACAACATTTTGAATCACATGTGGAAGTTTTCCTTTGCAATCATCAGGGCTGGTTAATTAACTTCTGAAGCCATAGTAAATAATTGTAGTCTTTTAAAATTAATACTTATATGTAGCCTATACTAGAGAAGGTGCCTCAAAACTGCTGGGATGATACAACCCACTTGTAATCTACTCAAGTTTTAATAACAGATGTGATAATTTCAGCCTATTAAAACTTGCTTGGAGTGAAGGGTGGATGCATCAAAGAAGTTATGCTGTGTGTATTTATTCAATTAATTTGAAAGGAATAAAATGCTAGAGCACTCCATTATTATGTGTACAGAAACTGAGGCTGGAATTTAATTACTATCGTGTCGATAACCCAGGTGCTCAGAAAATCTTGCTTAATTAAAAATCTGGTTTTAGTTTGCAAGTGGTAATTCAAGTAGAAAAGATTCACAAAGACATGAAGAAGAGCTGGTTGGCTATTTTCCACTAATAGGTACTAATAAGATCAGCTGAATTTTGAAAAACATTTGAACTTTAAAGTGTTTTAATTTCCATTCTGCAAACAGGTGCTAAGATTTATCAGAAGTCATTATCTGATCACTTCAGAAACTCTGCTCAATGGAAACACAAGCTAGAGAGATGTCAAACAGTTTTTCTTGCATAACTGCAGTAGACAAAAAGTCTATTTTGAGTAGAAAAAGGATCTCCTTCACTTATCTAACTTTCAGGAATTAAAAAACCTAAAGGAGGTAGGATACTTTGAGTGCTAGATGCTAGAAATCAAGGCATTTAAAGAAACTTCCTGCAATAAGCAGCTAGGGACAATAAAGAAGGGAAATGTAAAGGAGAATATTAAATCAGTACATACTAAAACCCAACATCCAAGTACTCTATTAAAAAAAAGTGTCAATGTATGTACAGCCATTTCAATACACACAGCAATCTGTGCTGCAAAGTGTTGCAGACACCCACAGGTAACACCCCACCCAAAACACCTCCAAGCATCACACTAGAGCTAAGTGCAGCCAGGGCCATGGTTTGACAGCACCAGAAGGTGGCTTCACATCTTTCTGTACTGCATCAGTATCAATGTCCTGCATTTATGTGTTCTGAGATGCAGTCCAATCTCAACCTGTTCTGACAGTTCATGCCTGCATGTAGGTTAACTCACACTGCATCAAATCAATACTCTGTGATTCTGTGAATTGTTATCCCACAGCCACCTTGGAAGGCTAAGCCTGGAGTAACTCCTGAGCTCTGGGTCACTGGAAGGCAAGATGTGCTGTGCCCACCCCTGAGCAGGATCAGACTGACACAGGTAAGTGATGCAGCAGCACTCACCCATAGTGATGGCAGATCTATCACTAAAGGCAAGGCAGGACATTCTATATTACCTGAGGAATTCTCCAGCAAACTAATTTTTCTTCCATGTCTGGGTAATATTTAGCCAAAGAGAGGCTGTGGATTTTGGGCTGGTATCTGCAGAACCTGAGTGAAGCAGTTGTCCCCAGCCTTGCTGCTGACCTTGGCTTTCAGAGTATCTCCTGACCTCCAGAAAGAAACCTCCAACATGACACAACAGATCAGATCTGTCTCTCTAAGGCACCTTGATCTCCGGGAGGCACCGTACTGTCAGCTGAGACCAGTAAGGAGAATTATTAACTAACATGAAATATTCATTGTCAGACATCTGCTGGGAAGTTCTATGCTATATCAAATTTTCATTGACCATATGCAAAGCTGTTTCTTTACTACATTAGAGTTTAAAAAAACCCACATTGTTCTGGAAGGGTCCACACCACGTCATTGTTTTTCCTATCAATACAACTTACAGGATGTAAATAACTGCATCTTTTCCAATGATTTGTTCAGTGGCTGGTAATTTATGTGGCATGTTTCAGACAAAGAATTATTATCTGTTTTTCTGATGAGTTATAAATAACTAAAAAGGCCCAAACAGCTAAGCCTAGAATGATATACAAGTGTCAAAAAAATGCAGTGTAACCACAATACACTTTATTAGAGGTGCCAGCCCATAGTAAACATATTAAAAGAAGTTTAAACCTCAGTTTCTGCTGTCACAAAATGTGCTACCAGAATAGGGTATTGTATCAACCACAGCAACTATAAATGTAAGAACAACCAGAATAACTAGGAACAGCTTAAATGATGCCCGTGGAAGTTGTATACAAGATTGGATTAAAGAGAAAACTAAAAAATCTCCAGGGCAAGAGAATATTTGATACAGGATATTTAAAAATGATACTAGAGAAGAGCAGAAATAAATGAGAACCAGAGTATAGCCTCGTGTGTAGATTCAGAGGTGGAGAGAACACTTTTACCCTCCACTGCATTTATCAAGCAGGCTATTTTAAATACATGATTGAGTGAAGGCTGAAATTCCTCCTTGGGTTCAGGAGACAAGAAGTACCCAATTTTTTCCTTTGCCTGTTATCAGCTGCCATGCATACATGATTATTTTTAATTTCTTGTATGCAATAATAAAGAACACCAGCAAGCAAATGTTTTATAAAGCCTTACAATGAAAAAAGAAACAAAACAGAAACTGAAACACAGCATATTAAAATAAAAACAAAAGTCTTCGAAGGCTGGCAGATAAAATGATCAGATTTCATGTAGAATTTCACTCCAAATTCCACGAATAATTAGGGATGCAGGATGAAAAGGGCTTTGCACTAAATTACTGTAAGTACAGGAGCAGAATATATGGCAATTTAGCTCAGAAAAATTCTGTAAAAGTGTGACAGTTGACATACAGGGTAAAAGAAAAAATCCACCCATAAAATTAGAGTGTAAAGGAAACTGTTACAGTAAATGTATAACATGCTCTTCAAATATAGATCTGCAGCCCAGGGAGGATGTAGAGCTGGCGTGGTTTGGGTCAGACGCCTCGTTGCTGAATTCTGGCTGAGCTGCAGTCTGCCAATCGATCTGGCCCCGTGCCCAGCACACCAAGGCACTACAGGAGTCAAGGCTGGATGCTGGGACTGAGTGAATTAGAGTCTCCAGGTCAGTTTTGTACAGCAAAGAGAATATTTTTGGCAACAGCCCTGAAAGGCATTTGGTGACACACTGAACAGAACTTAGCGTCAAATTCAAGGCTAAAATTCAGTGCAGGCAAATGGCACGTGACAGCAACAAGAGAAAGAGCAGGCAGACTGCAGAGCAATGAAAGAAATGTATGTTTTTTAAATTATTCTGGGCCAAACCCTCAGTCTTTTGGTTATGATACTGTTGACTTTCAGAAAATAATTTGCCTTTCATACATTTGCAGCTGAAGACCTGCATCCCCTCCCTGTTACCCAATGCACACACACAGAAGTAGAAACAGATGCAATTGCCACTGACTGGTAGAGAAGGAAAACATAAATTTGGAAATATCACCCCGGAGAAGGCTGAAGGTAACACAAGGGACAGGCCATAAAGTGAAGCCTACCCCTGGTCACCAGCTGGACACAGGAGGAAATGCCACTATGGATCTGTATAACAAAGACCCAGAACCATGGCTCAGCTCCATCAGAGATGAGGAGGTTACTGCTTGGTCTGCCTGCTCTCTGGCTGGCTGTACTTTCCTTAAGACACAGTCTTAAGACATGGCACGATACAGGAGAAAACCATGGGACTTGTCTATTCCAGCCCCAAATTCTACCTTTTCAGACAGACCAAGAGAGTGCTGCCTCCAGAGATTTATCTCCCAAACTGTCTTGCTGTGTGGCAGTCAGCTTGCAAGGGCTGCCACCCCTCAACGTGCCCAGCTGCCAACAACTGCATCTGTCTGAGGGACCAAACCCAGCCAGGGACCACTCTTGTTCCCTGAAACCAACCTGCACAACGTGCTGAGAGCCCCTGCAGCAGTAACCCCTCCCCAAAAAGATGCTTTTGGAGAAACTGCTTGCCCTCCACATCCTGAACTGTACCAACACTGTGTGGGAGCACGCCAGCTGGCCCAGAGCAATGGCTCTCTTCTGGCTGGACAGCACAGACAAGCCTGCCCTGGCTCAGCTGAACCTATTCCTATGGACAGAGCCCATGGGGTCATCTCTTACTAGCAGCCTCACCTCTTCTGCCCTCATCCCATTGCAGGGGGTCTCTGTGTGCCAGAGAGACATTAAAAGGCTTCCCAGAGGAAGAAGAATGTTTTCTTCTTCTCTCTCCCCTGTCTCAGATACCTGAATACTGGAAAGAATGAGAAATCCATGTGTCTTCTCTCTAAATTACTATTTCTGCATTTGCCTGTGATTGGGCCTGCAGTGTTTGAGATGGACCTGGGGTGGTGGTTGCTCCCCATTCCTCCTCCATCTGCCTCAGACTGGCCCTAGTTGCTGGGCCTGCATGAGTTATTGAGAGGCTGAGGGAACGTCAGTGCTCACATCTGAGTGATGCAGGACAAAATGATTTTTCATAATACAGAGAGTGAAAGGAGGAGCATTAAGAGGATACTGAAAACATGCCATTTTCAGGCTTCACACTGAAACTTGTAACTTGTCTGAGGTACACAAATCAACTATTAATAGTTCTAGAAATGGAAGAATACTTGTTAAACTCTGAAAAAAACCCCCAATCCCCCCCTGCCCCAACCCCACTATGATTAAAGAGAGCCCAGTTTGCCCTGCAAGGTATTGCTAGCAAATCTGTCTACAAAATAAGCTTTGAAAATCTTTCAGGTTGTGAAGCACGGTTTAATTTACAACAAAGCAGGTGACAGGCTGGTGTAACAGCAAGTTCTGGCACTGTGCCATGGGATAAATCACTTGCACTCAACAAGACCACTTCACCTCCATGTCATTTCTCAACAAACAGGAGCCTGACATCAGGCCAGCACAACACAGCAGGGCAGGTACAAGTGTGCAGTACCTGCTCTTTTAATGCCACCTTCTTACATTACAGAACAGACTTTATGGACTTTGTGTTGACATCCAGAAACAAACCTTTAAAAAGCCCTTCCTTGACCTCCCCTCCACACCAGCTCAAAGCAAGATTGAGTGAGTGCCACTTTCTTCATCAGCTGCACAAGATTATAACCTGTTCTCAATGCACCACACTTAATTAGCTGTTCTCATTGTTATTAATGGTCAGGGGGAGCTTTTTTCTTCAGTTCTTTGATTTAAAAATAGCCAAAGTAGGAACAACTATTTTTGTAAGCCTGTTCAAAAAAAGAAGGAACATCATGAATGTAGCTCAACTCTGGTTCAGGTCCCCTTTAGAGAAGGAACTCTAATAACTGTCCAAGGGTTTTGCAGATTAGAATGTTCCTGGGAGAGCAAGAGGGCTGCACTTGTGTCAGGCACAACATGTTTTCTTTTGCTGAAGAAGAAGAACAAAGATGTGGATGAGGAAGCTTCAACAGCCATAGCCTCTTCTGGCAACCAAGAAAAAATCTAGTGATTTGCCATGAAGCAAGACTAGTGCCTACTGAAGGGAGCACCTCAGCCAGCCATGGCTGCAAAGGGTGGTTCATATTCACAAGGTTTAGTCTGAACAGTTTTAGATGTGCAAGGCACAAGATATGTGCACAGCCAACTCAGGAAACCTTTTGGGTGAAACCTCCATCTTTCCTTCCTTGCTCAGTGCCCCAGTCTCATCCCTTATTGGTCATTTCCATACAACAGCTACACCTCAGGCCCTTACCTCCATCACTGCTTAACAAGGCAGCTCAAAACCAAGCACAGGCTTCTGTGTGACTCACGTACATCCCTCTTTGCTGTGAACCTTGCTCCATCATCTGGGAGACCCTGCAGGATCCAGGCAAGTGGCATGAGTTGTCAAAATGGGGCCTTACACTGAAATCTCCTTGGAGGCAGTGCTTCTGGTTTGCCATCAAACATCAAGCAAATCTAATGGACTACATTAAAAAAAAAAGTCTTAAAAGTCACAGGAGAAGAGCTGCTGCTGAAATTCTGTCCATGCTTAAATCAATACCAAGGCTCCTATTGACTTTAGGTGAAGGCTACAGACAATGGAAGGAAGGAAGGAGTTCAAAGAAGAGGAAACACAAAGGGAGGAGCTCTCTGAACCACCCCAGGCTGCAGCCAGCAAGGGTCACACTGCCAGGACCTGGGCAGGAATCACAGGCATGGAAGGCAGAATGGAAATGGAGGCTTTCCTGGCTGTTCTCTGCCACTGCTGCAGCATCCCGGGTAGAAAAGCTTCTGAGAACGTGTGTATGTGAGGTGGAAAAGAGAAGGAGAGGTAGAAAGGAACAGAGAGTTGCAGCTGAGCTTCACAGGACAGATGATCAGCACAGAGGCAAGCAGAGAGCACAGTGACTGAGCCAGCTCATCAGAGGCACTGGATGGATTGTGGAGGGTATTTTGTACTTAATTTTTTTTTTTAGAAATGCATCAAGGTAGAAAGTAATAGTAGCAACTAATGACATGAATGATTAATGTTTTTATTTGTATTATAGTGGCATTCTATGACACCAACTGAGATCTGGGCTGCACAGTAAAAACACATTATATGACTCAATCTCTTTCACAAAGAGCTTAATGATGACCTAAAAATTGCATATAAAGTAAGCTCATATTTTTAAATTAGTCACTGGCAAACGAAAGAAAGACTGTAAGACTGGGCAATTAAAGAGCAGGAAAATCCTTTTAAAAGTTGTTATTAATGCAGAGCCATTGAAAGAACACTCGGAAAGCATGAATGTATATAAAAACTCTGACTGCTAAGAGAATTTCCACCAGCGTACTTTCAATGTCTGGTAATGAAACTGGCTTCATTTTTAGTACTTAGAGAATATACTAAAAGCTGGTAGGATTACTGGGGGGAAAAGACTGCAGGATGGAACTTGGAGCAAATCAGGTAAAATGGTGATTTTTTTAGTGATCACCTTCCTATCCATGTAAGCTCTAAAGTAAGAGAACAACTTTTGAAATGAACCTGCAATGAGAAAAACAAAACTGGAGAAAGCTCAAAAAGGGTTTTTAACACTTATTCTTTTTTTTTTTTTTAATATTAAAAATTCAGATTCTATCTGTGAAGGCACTGCTAATGTTAAAACAGATTAAATCATATCCAGGGAGATCAGAGAATGAGAATGAACAAACCCAAAGAGGGGAGAATTTTATTCAGTCTGTTGAGAATGCATTTCCCTTCAGAATTATTTAACTTCAATTTACTTCAGAGGGAGGGGGGAGGAGGGAAATTTATATCAGATACCTACCAGCTATTTGAAAAGAAACTCAGACTACTCTAATACCCTGCTAAGGTCCTTCAGCAG